>NW_026707045.1:0-142761 GCF_024137745.1 Phymastichus coffea | reverse complement strand
AAGAAAAGAGCCGCGGGCGTGCAGATGACGTCTCGTTAGCGCGGCGCCACGTAAAAAATGCATTGGGAACGGCCGCGGCGGCTTAATTGCTCGCGCGCGTATGCAGAAGAAGGCGGCTGCGACGTCGGCGAGGCTCGCCGATGTAATTGCCAATTTGCAGGCGAGCCGCGCTCGGCAAATCAACATTCGGTGCTGCGCGCAAATTTATCGGTCGCGGCGCCCATTAGTACGTGTCCGGCAAGGCGGCCTCTGTCAAACGCCGGCCGGCGCTGTCGCGCCGCGCGCAGCTTCTGTCGGTGGCCTCATCAATTAAGCGACGTAAACGCGCGGACGCGACGCGCCCTCCCGTCGGCCCTCCGCTGCACGCGCGCCTCCACCGCGGCCGATCGCGATCGCGCCGCCGCCGCCGGCTGTCGACCCGCGCGCCCACTTGGGCTTGAGCTGGCGGCCGAGCGATCGAAAAATCGCCAGGGCCTCTCGTCGCGCCCGCCGTTATTTCGCGCTGTGCCCACTAGTTGCATTAAAATGATTCGCCGGGCGCGCGGCAACTGTTATTTGCGCAAACAAGCTCTCCCTTTGACCATAATTAATTGCAACGAGACCTGTATTTTATCTCCCCTTTTCAATATAAACTGCACGCGCGAGCTTCTCTTAACAGCGCGCCGCGTATTCACTTTGAGCGGCTTTTAATTAAACATTTGCGGCATAAAAATATATATTGAATTGGACTCGCGTGCGCGGAGTTGGCAAACATTGATTTATTCGCGGGCCAGGCTAACACGCAGCCGAGTCGCGAGCGCGCCTACGCGTAATGACATTCTTTAATTAATCTATGGTCCGTCCGTAAAATCCAGATTCGGCTCCCAAAGATTCGTCCCCCGAACGACGCAGGCTGCGGGAACGGGGAGCAGGGCCGAGGGAACCTCATCTCGCTGAATTTCCAATGATCGAGCCAAGTTTGTTTTGCCGAGGCAAGCGAATCCGGGGGAGAGCCGGCGCTGCTCTCGCGGGCACGCGGAATGCGTAACCGCGAAGACGAGGCCGAGATCAAAAGTTACGACGTTGCTGCGGCGCTGGTGGTAAATTGATGGGGATGACGGCCGCGAGATGTCGGCGTCATACAAGGATTTCGGCGAAAGCTTAACGGCTCTCGCGATCGCATCGCCTTTGCGGAAGAGAGGCGGCTGCACCTGTGTGTGTGTGTGTGTGTGTGTGTGTGTGTCTGCGTGCGCGAAAAACGATCGCTAAGTGGGCGGCGCCTACGCGCACTTAAGCGTCTGTATCCGAGAGAGAGAGAGAGAGAGAGAGAGAGAGAGAGAGAGAGAGAGAGAGAGAGAGAGAGAGAGAGAGAGAGAGAGAGAGAGAGAGAGAGAGAGAGGTCGGCGTGGCTGGCAGTAAAACCTGGAAGACGGGGTGAAGAAAGCAACACCGAGAGGGGCCGGGCAATGGAAAATCACACGCGCACATGTACACAGAACGAGAGACGCGCAGTAGTGAAAACAAACGGCCAGCCTGATAAAAGTAAAGGCCGCTGTCTCTTCTTTCCTTCTTCTTTCCTTCTTTTGTTCTGCTCTCTCGCGCGGCTAAGCGGAGATAGCAAGAGCGTTAGCCCACTTGTTTCCGTGTCGCTAAAGTCCGTGGATAGATCGCTCGGGAGCGCGGGGTTAGACCTCGGACCAAAGCAAGTCTCCCGGTCGACGAGACGTTGGCAGACATCAAAGGTAGCTACAGCGGCGGAACCCTAACAAGAAACTGATTGCCGGCGTGCCGAGATTCGGGCTGGCTCGATCGACAGTCGGCGCGAGAAGTAACAATTACCACTCGGACGGCGAAACCAGCCTCGCAAGGCGCTCCGGGGGAGAGAAGCCGGGAAGATATTTGTCGGGGCTGCTAACTGACAGCCGGACGGACGTTGGCTGCGTGCCCGACATTGCTGACAAATCAAACTCGAATGTGCGTGCCCGATGCGACGGGATGTCGCGAAACGTATATGCGAAACAGCGTCTTCGAGCAGAACTTATCTCGCAATGGCGATTGTTCATCTGCGCGGCGAAGAGGTGCAGCGCGTAATCCGCGGCAAATCTGAGGGATACGCAGGCGGCGAGTCGGGGACTAGAGATGCCTCGCGGATATCGGAGATCACGAGTCGGAGCGCTAATCCGGGGAGGGAGCTGCGAGGGGCAAGCGATGCCGTTGGGCGATAAAGCGGATCGAACGGCTTTTTCCCTTTTTGCCGGCCGCTGCGTCGAGAATCGGCCGCGAAATAGACGTTAACGCTTTAGCCCGAGCCTCCCGCTGGCTGCGTTGTTTCTCTCCGGTTCTCGCGCGCAACGACGTTACATTAAAAGCTCGCACCTCGCTGTCCCGCTGCCTCGCTCGATCGTTTCCGTGCCAGCAGCGCTGCTCTAATCTTGACGCGGCCCACGATCCTCCCTAAACTGGAAATTGCTCGCATTTGGCTAACGCCGGACGCAGCGTTGTCATTGTGGTGGCCGCTTTCGTTCCGGAAAAAACCCGTACACAATGTTAACGAAGAGAAACAGAGACTGGAAGACAGACACAATTGATTTAGGATGAAAATGAAAAGAAATAGAGAGGAAGGAAGGAAGGAAGGAAGGAGGAAAAAGGAGAAGGAAAAGCAGAGGAACAGACGCGCAACGGATGTATCTTGTTAGGGGATCAATGAAAAGTTGTCGGTGGGCGCTGCAACGAACGTAAGCTGCTGCAAGCCTCCTATTGGCCGCGCGACCTCTGAATAAGGGCTTCTTTTTCATTTATTTGTTTAGAAAAGACTGGCAACGCCGTGCTCGCAGCTAGTTTCGTAAAGTCCCTCGGTCTTGGCCGTACGAAGCTTGGCTGCGAAATTCGTCGCGATAATGTTGAACAAGGACACGAACGCCGACTTTTTCGAGCGCATTGCTCGTTTGGCGAAAGTTTGTTACAATCCTGCAACTCGACGTACAGTTATCGAGTATATGAAACACACGACGGCATACGCGATCCGTTAATTAGTTCTCGCTAGCGCAGGATGCAAAAACGAGGACGGAGCTCGTGCTTATTTTTTTTCCCTTTTTCTTTTTTTTTTTGTCGGTCTTGCCAACGCGAGCCAGGTCTAATTCTTAATCCCGCCAGCCGTACGTTAGGTCTCGAGGCTCTCACTAATATCCATTTGCCTGGCCAATTCCCCGGCAAACAATAACTCAGTGTATCGGATCTTTCTCGCTCTGCTCCGTGCACACTCTCGGCTCGCGTAGCCCCACTTCATTCCCGCATTATAATCTGCGCGTTTTCTCTCTCTCTCTCTCTCACTCGGCTGCGAGTCAATTTCCTCTCCAATTGTTGCTCGGGCTTTGGCTGGATTTGCAATTCAGATCCCGACGCGCAGTTTTCGCCTTACGCTATGCTCATTTGCTGTTGATCTTCTACTCGGCTAATTCAATGACCGCGCACCTCAATAGTCCATCGTAAAACGACAATGGGCAACGATAACCCATTGGTTTTTCAGTCGTTTCGAATGCTGGCTTCCTCCTTTTCCGATCCAGAGTCGTCATTACAGCTAGTTTGGTCTGCGCCAAGATCGTAAAAATCAGTTGACTCGCAAAGGAAGCGCTATTAAATAATGAAATAATTCAGTAGAAGTGCTGTCAAATGATGTATCCGCTTTTAATTAGCCGTGTGAGTCCACTATCGACGAAAAAATATTAATGGTAATGTGATAACACAGCGAACTTGCAGTAAGTATTCGAAAGTTGTTTTTTTTTTCGCGAATATTTTCGACTGCCACAAAGTCAAAAAAAAAAGTTCGATGCACAGGTGTACATTAAAGTGAAAAAAATTTTTTTTCCTGCGTTTCAATATTGATATTCGATCGGAAAGTATCCGATGAAAAACTGCAACGAGTTCGCACGAAGTACATTCAAATTTGTGCATTTGGCCGAGTGGCCGTTGAAATTTGACGAGAATTCGG
Source organism: Phymastichus coffea (assembly GCF_024137745.1). Lineage (NCBI taxonomy): Eukaryota > Metazoa > Arthropoda > Insecta > Hymenoptera > Eulophidae > Phymastichus > Phymastichus coffea. The sequence goes on along the minus strand of NW_026707045.1, from coordinate 138,794 downwards.
TGAACGGAAAAAATCGCTTCCGAGAGAAAGGCATTTCTTTTTATTTTTCTTTTTTTTTATTTTTTTTTCTTTGCACGGTCATAGCTCTAACGTGAGAACTCCGCAGGATATTGCAAGTACGATTTTCTCCCTCGGCTGGCGCGCGCCAATTCTTTTTCGCGAACCAGTGAGCTGCGTTTTAACTTTGGTCATTCTTGCGACATGGCTCGCCAACTTTTCTTGTCCCCGTAGAGATCGCGCTCTTTGAGCGACGATGTCTGCATGGCGGGGAAGAGGACAATCTACTTTGAGGAAGAGAAGAAAAAAAAAAAAAAACAAATCGGAGCGCGACACATTTGAAGAGCTCTCGAAGAAACGAGACTTAATTGAACGAAGTAGAAGTCGAGCGAGTCGACTCTCCACTGGCTGACTGGAGCAAGATACGTTTCACTTGTTACCTCCGCGAAAAAAAAAAACAGGCAAGTCATTTTGGCGTGCCTCGTACCTTCCCCGCTCGATCAACTCGGTCTTTAGAGTTGCCTAATCATTCATAAACGAAGGTAGAGCCAAAATAAGCTCGTTCAGCGCGATTTAAATCAAAGTTGTAATTATGAATTAGTTACGCCACACGGTCCGTTAAATCCGCGACCATGTAAGTAATGAGCGATCAAACAGTGCACTCTGACAATTATTTTTAGTGATCGATGAAAGGCGCGCTCTCGCTCTCTCTAATTATCGAAGTTGATCGAGCGCGATTCGCTGCAACAATACGCCCCGCGCGACATCCATCCAAGTAGAGCGACGCGCGCTTTCTTTTTATTTCACATCGATCAATACGGAAAAAAGCTCGCAGATTTAGTGCGTTATTCGAGTTGTTTTCCGTTCAAAGCTATACGCGTGCAGCGCCTTCGAAAGCAGTCGGTGAAAGCCTCTTTCATTGGCCACTCACCGCAAACGCGCTGCACGCACATTCGAGCGGCCCGTTCGCTCTCGCTCTGTCTCTCGAAGCTGATTGATTATAACGACGGCTCCGGATAATCGAACGAAATCCCGAAACGACGATGACTTATCGGTGACGCGCGCGAGCCAACTCTCGAGCGAGTGTTGGCGCGAGACTACAAAGACCTGTCCGCGTATGTATATATATATATATATATATATATGAACACGCGCGAGCTGGATGCGCGACTACTCGACACACTTATTCCGCCAAAATAGCAGCGCGCTATTTTCGTGCGGATAGGACCCAAAGCGGTCTCTCGCGCTTCTCTCAGCTGTCTGTCGTCGCGGCGATCGGTCCAATTCCTTCGGCCCCTCGCACGCTATTTCCTTCGTTCCCACGCTATTCGAGATATCACGGTTTCTTTCGCTTCGCTGCCGACGAAACGCACCGCGAAAATTGTTGTTTTTCTCTTATCGTCGCGTCTGCGGCAGTGGCGGCGAGGCTGGCAAATTAATAAATCGACGTCGCAGCTGCGGCGGCATCTCTTGGCAAGCCAGCCCCCATTAAGACGATGCTACTTGGCAAGACTCTCTCTCTCTCTCTCTCTCTCTCTCTCTCTCTCTCTCTCTCTCTCTCGTGTACCGCGAGTTTCTCTCGCCGCGGATTTTACACCCGATTCCAATCGACGCCGCGTCTCTCGCTTTTGATCGCGCATTTCCAATTCCCAGCGCGGCATACAGCGACCGCCCGTTAAACTCGATTGTCGCGTGGAAAACGGGCGCGCGAACTGCACTGGTTTCGCTCGACCGCGCGACGAACGTAAACGTCTCGCGCGGCCGGCGATTTTCAGCTTCGGTCAGACCCGATGAACGCGTCGACAACAGAAGCGTTAATCGAAACGAGCTTTCGCTCGGTCGAGCAAGCGCCACGTTGCCGCGCGAGCCGTACCTCTTTTCCTTCCGATTAGCAGTCGGCAGCAGTCAGTCGCTCGGTCGCCGCAGGACGACGACTGACACGCGGCGTACGCTCGGCGCCGCCGGCAGGATAGCATTAAATATACATCTGCGCGACGATCCGGCCAGCGAATGCGCAATCGACGGCCAGCTAAATTTCGCTGTCGTTTGTTTCGACGATCGCGGCACCTTTGTCGCTCGACCGGTTACTTCGATAAACAAGAAAAACAAAAAAATAAATACACGGCGACGCGTGTACGCCATGATTGCGATATACGCACTAGCAGAGCGTCGGCAAAAGCTCCACGAACGGTAACGCGACTGTTTTATTTATCGAATTATTTGAATAACGCGCGAGCCACAGCGATTGGAGAGAATCAGTCAGAGAGAAGTAGAGGATCGACAACGCACGCGAGAGTGCGACACATGTCAAACGGCGGATGCGCGGCGGTGGGCGGAAGGAGGGAAGGGAGCTGGAGGCGCGCGCACACGCGGAAATGGCGTCACTCGTCGTCTAATATGGCCGAGGCGAGACAACGTAAACATAGTGGAGATCGCGACGAATCGTATGTGGGTGAGTTTTTTCCCATCTACTCGGCTTATCGCTCGACACCTAGCGCGAGCTCGTCTGCTAGTTAACCACTGGGGCTTCGATTCATCCATTCCACGCACGTTTGCACAACGATGCAAGCTCGTTCGTCTCGATTCAATCAATAAAAACAGCTTGTCGTTTGCTTTGCGGTACGATCAAACAGACAATTGCGGTAATTTACGCGGCGCGTTCGAATCTTTATCCCGTTGCGTGTTACGAGTGTGTGTTTTACAGTCTAACGTCGGCTTTTACGCAAGACCGTGTTCTTTCTTTCTTTCTTTCTCATTACTTTCCCTCTCACTTAACGCATGATATCTCTTTTTTAGTGTCCATAGCAGCTGTGTGTGACTTACTCGCGTCATTCGTCATCAAAGTAGTTGTTAATTTACCGACTAATGCGACTCGCGACCTCGAGAGGCTTTGCGAAAGAGAAAGACAGAGAGAGAGAAAGAGAGAGAGAGAAAAAGAGAGACAGAGAGAGAGAAAAAGAGAACGAGCGAGAGAGCGAGAGAGCAAAAAAAACACGTACATTCGAATTTAGCAGTACTCATCAATCTTCATTTTTCACTGTTTGTTCCTTAGTGCTTCGATGGAGCGCGATAGCGGCCTTTGAGGTTAGAGTTGTACTTGCGCGTTGTTTTTGTGCGTATTATTAACAGCAAAAAGGTATGCATATAAAAATAGTCGGTGGATAATAACGCGTATTCAAGAGGACGGAACTCGAACTTGTGATGAAACAAGGTGAACGACATTTTTCGCGTTGGCGTTGTACGTTGAATGACCATTGTGTACGCAGCTGCGAGTGATTTCTGAATTAGTGGATAGCTAATGCAACCGTCGTACATGTTACATATTACACATCACGCGTGCAAATTAAAACAACCGTCCTCGACTGATATTTCAGGCATGCTGGGATTCTCAGGAACAAGTGTCAGTTGTCGATCATTAATTCTTGCACGACGATGTCTGGCAACGTAAAAAGCACTCAAAGCACGTTGCCAGCTTGAAAAACATACGGAAAGATTTTTTTCCCCTGCAGGCCAACTAGTTGCATGTCGACGTGAGTGTTTGCGTGTGCAGTGAGGTCGATCATCGTTTTATTACACGCGCAAGCTTGAAAACGATTAGTCAGCGCGCTCGGACTGCGCGCATTGTCCGTGAAGTGGCCATTTATAATGCGCGTCATGATTTTTGTATTGTGGACTTACGTTCATTCGAAGATAGGTCCGCGCGTTGCATGAACCTCCCGCGAAGAGGAAAATCCAGAACTTTTCCAAATCGTCAACAGGCACAGCAGAAAGTAGCGCCGAGTGTCAAGTTGTTCGCTGATTTATTCATGACTGCTCTCGCGTATCTTGCACAATTGTCACGATACAGGTATTTACACAAGACGTCAGCTTCATTATTCAACGCGGTTACTCGATGCGAACGACGGCAACAAAAAAAAAAAAGACTCGACGAGCGCGAGGCAAGCAGCGTGCGTTTTCGTTTCCTCGATTGCGTCACACCGCCGGCTGGCTACGATCTCGACGGTCCAGCGAACGTGCACTAAATGCGCGCGCGCATATTTAGACTCGCGTACACGTGAAATCGCGACAAATTGATCGATCTCGCGCGATGCGCTTTTTTTTCGTCGTCCTTCGATAACGTCCTTTCCGGCGTATCTTCTTGGCGCTCGGCGACGACCATGATGACGACGTTAATGACGACAATTTCACGGCGGCCGGCTAATTGCGCGCGTACGGCGCGATGATTCGCAAATGCCCCTCGGCGCAACGAGGTGAGATCCCATTTCCGAAGCCGCGCGGCGCTCGCTGTCGTCACGCGGCGGAGAAAGTCAGTTTTCTCGCTGCGCGGCGCCCAGGGAATAACATAACGCGCGCGTGCGTGTCGCGTGGGAAAGTCGCTGAAATTCGGCTCGCTCGCTAATGAGCAGGCGTCGAGCGCTAGCACAACGACGATCGTGGGTGCGCAAAACGCAGTTTCGGCTTTTCCTGCGCGCCGAGGAGGTCGGGGTCGACGCGATTGAAAGTCAAATGTTATTGAGCGCTGTCAGCGTGGCGACATCACCGCATCAGTGACGAGCATGGTTCTTCTCCTCGTATTTCGCGGACGCTTTTTTTTTTTCGAATACTTACTCACAGCTGGTACACGGCCAGTCGTGCAGATGCATAATCGGGCGACGGGTTTTTACGCGCGAGCGAGGCGCGAGTCTCCGCAAGTCAGTTCGAGAGCTGCACTCGCGCGGCCCGCAGCGCACTTTCGGTGATCCGTCCGTGCAGCGAACACTTGCGAAACTCAAAGTCGCACAATCGAAGCGATTTTGGCAAGTGATTCTAGTTCTAAAGTTCAAAGATGCGGCATAGAGTCCGCGAGTAAGCCCAAGCTATTTCGGGTGAAAAGCAGCGCTTCTTGGCAGCGCGAGGCCCAAGAAGCTCTCGTCTGCTGCGAGCCCGCGAGTAAAATAAGCCGTTGGCGCGCGCGCGCGCGCTTAGTCACGAGCTGACTGGTCGAGCGCTGCAGACGATAAAGGATGAGCGAGAGGAAGCGTACCGTGATACTGCACAAACGGCCGCAGGACGACGGGTCGGGAGCCGCGACCTCCTCCGGATCGCCGCCGCCTCGCAGGAGCCGAAAGGCCAACTACAGAGCCGACGAGCGAATCCTCGATAGGGCTGTGGTCGTGCCGCCGCCGCGCATAATGCAGCACCTAGCGCCGAGATGTAAATCTTTGGCTTCCTTCGCTTCGTTTGGCTTGGTTTTCTCAAACACGCTCCTTGTGATTGCAGCTTCGCAAGCACCGATGACGTCGCTCGACGATAATCCGAAGCGCGCCCGGCCGAGGCAGAGCAACAGCAGCAGCATGGCCGACAGAGCCGGTGAGTCTTGCTCCGAAAACGAGTGGTCGTTGCTGGCCCACGGGCTAGTTGAACAACGAAGCCGCTTTGCTTCACAGAGCAAAGCAGACGAGGCCGAGAGAGGGTCCAGGACCTGAAGCTTGACAGGGACAAGGAGGAAGAGGACGACGACGACATGGGCAGAGCAGTGCAGGTCATCCACGTTCATCCGGATCACAGTTTCGAGCTGGACGAGGAGGCCCTGGCGAAGATTCTGCTGTCGGAAGACGTGCGCGAGCGTAGCGTGGTCGTGGTCTCGGTGGCAGGAGCTTTCCGCAAGGGCAAGAGCTTCCTGCTGGACTTTTTCCTGCGCTACATGAACAGTCGCTACGGCAACGGCACCGGCAGCAACGAGCGACATACGAGCAACGAGGACGACTGGCTGGGAGGCGAGCACGACCCGCTCAGCGGATTCTCGTGGCGAGGCGGCAGCGAGCGCGACACCACCGGCATTCTAGTGTGGTCGAGGGTGTTCCCGGCCACGCTGCCGAATGGCGAGCACGTGGCCGTGCTGCTGATGGACACGCAAGGCGCCTTCGACAGTCAGTCGACGGTTCGGGACTGCGCCACGGTGTTCGCGCTCAGCACGATGCTGTCGTCCGTGCAGATTTACAACCTGTCGCAGAACATCCAGGAGGACGACTTGCAGCATCTTCAGCTGTTCACCGAGTATGGCAGGCTCGCTCTAGAACGCTCGGGCAGCACGCCATTCCAGCGACTGCAGTTCCTCGTGCGCGACTGGAGCTATCCCTACGAGGCGGCTTACGGTGCCGAAGGCGGCAAGAAGATCCTCGAGAGGCGTCTGCAGATCTCGGACGCGCAGCATCCCGAGCTGCAGAGCTTGCGCAAGCACATCGCGTCGTGCTTCAGCGAGATCTCCTGCTTCCTCATGCCGCATCCGGGATTGACGATCGCCACCAATCCCAAGTTCGACGGACGTCTCGCCGAGATCGAGAGCGAGTTCAAGGAGCAGCTGCGACGCCTCATTCCCATGCTGCTCGCCCCCGAGAATCTCGTCACCAAAAAGATCAACGGCCAAGTGGTGAAAGCTCGCGAGCTCCTCGAGTACTTCAAGAGTTATATCAAGATTTATAAGGGAGACGAGTTACCCGAGCCCAAGAGTATGCTCGTTGCTACTGCCGAGGCTAACAATCTCTCAGCCGTTGCTGAGGCCAAGGATCTCTATCTCAGCATGATGGAGTGTGTGTGCGGCGGGACCAAGCCATTCCTTGCCACTGCTCACCTCGAGTCCGAGCACCACCGTTGCGTGGACAAAGCTCTGCATCAATTCCAGAATAAAAGAAAAATGGGTGGAGAGGAGTTTAGCCAAATGTACATGGAGAAGCTGCAAAAGGTTCGGTCGAACTTGTATTTTTTATTAATTATTTGTTCTCATTGGCTTACTTATGGTTTACGTTCAATTGCAGGACATAGAAGACTCTTTTCAACAGTTCAAAGCGCACAATGAGAGCAAAAACATTTTCAAAGCTGGACGGACTCCCGCGGTGTTTGTGGTTATAGCTGTGGCAACCTACATAGCTTCCGGGATACTTGGTCTGGTTGGTCTTTACACCTTGTCTTATATCTGTAACCTCATTATGGGTATCGCCCTACTCACACTTGTACTCTGGTCATATATTCGGTACGTTTTCATTCTTTTTACTTCTATGTTATCCGAGTTCGCCAAGTTACGTTGATGTTTACTTTTTCACAGGTATAGCGGAGAATTTCGTGAATTGGGAACCACTATCGACGATCTAGCTACTATGATATGGGAAAATGTAAGTATTATTTAGTCTTTCACAGTTACTTTCATAGTTCCATAGTAAAGTGTTGTTTACTTTATTTCTTTGATTTCAACAAGTTGATCAACTCGGTTGATTTTCAATCACAATGATAGTTTTAGACCTATAATCGTTAAATACTAACTTAATTAAACCATCGCAATTTTAACAATAACGTAGGCCCAAACTAACTTACGGCACTTTTTGTTCCTACAGGCCTGGCATTGTGCTCACCTCGTGCATAAACTAAGATACCTTGTTATATCCGTGATCCTTACGTCCTTTGCAATACCGTCCCTTGCATTTTTTTATAATTACCTACACAAGTATCGCTTCATCTGATATAATTCAGTCTTCATTGCATAATTTTGATTCTATCCAATACATTACATTCTTCACTTATTTTGTTTGGTTGTGGTTAATTTGCTGATCCCCTCATATTTATATCTCTTTTGTTCGTTGAACTAGCCTGCTATTTTTATTCGTTTGATAAACATACATAAATCATTCTTTTATTTATTTTTTCTCTCTCGTTTACAATCTGAAGCAATATAAGGATCAGTGCTCAATTAAGGTATGATCGTCGTTGCGTGAATACTTTAATTTTATTGTAACCTTTATGGTATTTCTAACACTTCTGCTGTTACGAATAGCACTAATGTTTTTTGTGCAATAATGTTGAAACATAAATGTTTAATTGCACAGTTTGTAACAAAACTATACTTTCATAATGTCTTTATTCTTAAATAATCGTTACATAATAAAGAGCAAAATGGTTTTCATTAAAGGCATATGTTTCATTATTCTTATTGGCAACAAACAAAAATTGAACAATTAACCGTTAAGTGTAGCTACTTGGTCTTATTACAATACAAAGCATTAACTTATATTTACTGTAATAACTTAAATTTTTTATATTCTATCTTTTTCTTTTGTCCAGTTAATGAAACCAGTGTATCAGCAGTTTGTGGAAAAATCTGTACATGTGGCAGTAGTACAAGCTGCTGAAATAGCTACAAATGCAACAATGGGTGCCAGTGTTACTGCCAATGGTAAACCGAAGTTGTCGTAATGTTTACTCTCTGGATGGTGTCAAAAATTTACAAAAGAACAAAATACAACGGTATTAAAAGTGAATATCGTGTCCCTTGAATAGGTATATTTGATTAAGATCATAAAAATGTGAAAAAATAAGTTAGAAAAAGTTAGATTTGGAACTGTTGGTAATTTTGCCACCATTTTCAGATACATTTAGCTCAGCTATCAAGATTTGGACGTTTGTACAGTAAATTAGGAATCAGTGTTAGGTTGTTATAAATTTTTGAATACCAACTACAATAATTTGTATATCATCTTGTTATCAAAACACATCTTAATACTAAGGAATAATATTAGCAGAAAAGTATGAATTCGAGTCTATTTTTTCTATTCTTTTTACTGGCATCAGAGCTTTCCAAACGTGTCTCAAATGTTCAGGATGCTAGCATGATGTTTCATATTTTCATTTGGTAGCTTTCAATTTTTATTGTACATTTCTATACTGATACTGCTGTCTTTTTACATCATAGAATTGCATAAACTTTTTTCTTTATTTGCTAATCACAATCTGAGTCGCTATGTTATAAATTTTTCCAACAAAATCTAATTAAACTTTATACTGATAAATATCCTATGATTTCATATGCCCATTATTATAGTTGAACAGATTATGATTTTTCATCGACTTGTTCAAATATGCCATAGCGCTGATGATGATATATTATTTTAATCGACATTCATAAAATTATATCAAAAGATCTTGCCATTTAAATAATTATTATAGCTGTCAAATATTTTCATCAAATATTCTAAGTTTAAAACGAAATCAAAAAGGATAAATAATATATGTCCTTTTATATTAAAACGCGGCTCGCTTTATATATAAAAATTCACCTAATATAGTCATATAATTTTAATAACGTTGAATAGGTTTGCAAATGTTAATGTTATTAATTGGATTGTCAGGTGAAGGTTTTGATTATTTATGATGAGTAAAAAAATCTTATTGTTATACTGTTTCATTATTTAATGTTAACTAATGAAGTTGTCTTTTTTTTAATCTATTACTAAATCTAATATATTAAAAACATTTTAATAAAAATTCAAACATTGTAACTTTTTCTATTTTTTTTTATACGTTATAAATACCATTTGTGAAATTTAGATGGTTAATTTTGTAATAAAAAGTAGATCCCAAGGAAGGTGTAAGTCTTTTTAATTACAATTGAATTCAAATTCTGTAAAAAAAAATAATAAAAATAGATCTACTTGGTGTAAGAAAGGACATGTGAAAATAAATAAGTATTTTTATATAACATTGTCTTCAAAATTTATTTCTATATAAACACTAAAAAATTTACAAACTTACAAATATGTCAATATCATGATTATTTAAACCTTGAACATTTTCCTTACCATATCTTCATAAGCGTGAACTGAACTACGCCATTGTTCATTGTAATAATTAAATTTTTCTAGCGCCCTGCTGTTATTAGGTTCTAAATATACAACTATTTTCAAATCATCAATTGCCTTCTTGTAATTTCTCAAATTTCCATATGCTACACCTCTTCTGTATAATGCTTTGACATTATTTTCTTCTTTAGCTAATACTTTACAGCATAAAGCTATGGCATTGTCATAATTTTTTCTTATTAATTGACATTCAGCCATGTTGTTGTACAAAATATGCTTTAGTTCTACAATTTTATATTCTAATGGTTTATCAATATCTTCTAGTGGCTCTAAAGTTATTAAAATTTTACATGCTTTACTAAATCTATAAAATGCATCAACAATCCTTTTTGCTTTGAAAAGTTCAACTCCCTTTAGTTTATATTTCATAGCGTTCTCATACTTTTCTTCTTCAGTCCATAGCCAAATAGGTTTATAAAACTCACATGATTTCAAAGTTAGTTCTAATGTTAGTATAATTTTCTCCATTGCTAAATCATTAGGTATAACTTTTATTGTTGTCAAACTTTGCTCATTTAATGACATTGTTTGAACAGCTCTTTCAATACATCTGTCAACCGTTGAACATGCATGGCCTATAACAATGACTTGAATTCCAGCTGCTTCAATGATTTCACTGTGCAAATAATTTTTTATCTGTTCAACAGATAAATTTACAGATTTAAGGTTGTCTATGTACACATTGCAAGCAGACATTTCAGTTGGCTTCTGTGAGAAGCTGCCTTTTTGTATTATTTCCTTTTTAATAAGCTTATCTGATGATTCCCAAGTAGTCATGATTTCTGGGGATACTCTGTAAAATTGATTTCATGATTTATGTAAAGAATTTAGCAAGTTTGAAATTCCTGCATTTTACATCTATATATTCTTTCAAAACATAATAAATACACAATTTATAAGTGAGTAAAATATAAACAAAACCAAAATTACATGTTACTTTTATTATTTTTGATACTAGTTTTTAAAACTAATGCATTTGTAAGACGAAATTAACAATTTTCATACTATACTACTTACAGTTTGTTGGATAAAAACTGCAGTCCACATTCACCTCGAGTTTCGACCTCACTAATATTCCTGGCAGATATAGATTATTTGACAACGAAACGTTCCTGAAGTCGATATTTAATTTGAAATGATTATACTATAAAACTACGGGCTCCTGCTTCTATAAACTATAATAACTAAGTTGCCGGCAAATGAATTTTTCAACAAAACACAGGCACTATAGCACACCGATCACATAATTGACATACTACTACACTAGTCATACCAAATCAAACCTGTATAAAGTCTAAATCGTATCTAATCTATTCTAATTCTAAATCGTATAAAAAGAAAAAAGAAAACAGACAGATGTTTTCTATGACTAACCTATATACAAATAATTTGTTAATATCAACGACCTACCGGCTGTTGGTAGTACAGGATACTTGCTACCACCATTATAAGCCGCAGCTACACTACTATACTGTCTCGGCTTGTATTGTCGGAACTTGCAGAGAACCGAATATTCAGTTGTGTGTTAGTGCGCAGCCATTGCACGATAAACGCAAAATTAGAGACGATAAAACGAGAGGCAAGAGTGAAGGTGTCTGGTGCGAATGAATTTTCCCGCGAGGTTTGCGAACACAAAGTATCATTGGACACCCAAGTGCTAGTTTGCAACGTGATAGTATAAGTTGACGAATCAATTGCGAAAAAATGTCGTCCTTGAGCGGTGACGAGAATAGCGAGCTCGTCGAAAATGAACCAGGTATTTCTCTTGAAATACATGTCAATTATCCTGAACTATTAGCACCGATAATTGGTAATGCTGAATTGTAATGGAAAAGTGCCAATAGATTGTAGAAAACAATCATCGACGAGCCCAAGTGCACGTTGCCGTGCCGCGTAAATGCTTGGAGCGCGAGCCGCCATTGCGCAAATGGCGTCCCACGTACACATCCGTATTCATCGCTTGCCCACGACAATATACATGTATAAATATATTGTGCCGATCGTTACGTATCGCTTCCTCATTTTTGTGAATAACTGAAATGTTCATTGAAATTGTGCCCGACCTATATTTTTAAAGCATGTATTTGTTTCGAATGTATAATTCAATACTTATTGTCAATTTAATGTTTCATCTCAACTCTTCTGTTTAGTGAGACGCACAAGGTCTGGCAGGACAGTCAAAGCTGTCGCTGCAACCCCAAAGAAAACGCCAGCGAAAAAAGCCACAAGAGCTACTCGAGCTGCAAAAAGCATTCAAGAAGTTGAGGAGGTAAAGAATGAATTATATTTACGTATCAATATTTATTCAAATTATATCTTGATAATTATAACTTTTTCAAGCAAATTGACAGTTTTTTATTTTTTCACGGATTAGTTTATAAGAATAGTTATTTTTAATTTTAGGAAAATAGTGCTCTTATGGAAGATGACAATGAAACATCTGAGAATGGAATGCAACAAGAAGCTATAGAAGATCAAGATAGTTGTGCTATACAATTACAATTAAGTGCCACTCTTGAGAATGAAGAAGACACAAATCAACCCCAAGGCGATGAACCAATGAATGAATGTGAGAGTGAGCAAGAAAACCAAACGAACGAGTGCCATGAAACATTGCCTGACGATGCCCCTCTGCAGGAACAAGAAAACATTCCTGAATTTGATCCTGAAAGTATGCCAGGTAGTCAAGAGGAAGACAATGTTACTGAAACTGATGCAAGTTTTGTTGCTCCAGCGGATACAAATAATGCACCTCCTGTCAATAATGACAATGATCAGTCACACGAGAAAAAATCAGTAGATGCAATGGTATGTTAATTTTAATATATTTATTCTGTACTTATACTAAATATTGCATTTTTTCTTCTTACATAAATTGTAACTATTATTTTATAGGATGATGATGCAGATGATCAATGCATTTTAATTGAAGATGACACAGACAATCACTTTGGTTTAGATGACTTAGAAGAACCAAAGCCTAAAGGTAATAAAAATTAATTACTTATCTTTATTATAATAATTATAAATATTATTGCTTAATATTATTCAGCTTTATCAAATTGATTTATACAAAAGATGATAGCAGAATGTATCTAATGTTTCAGAGAGAAAAGGTAGTAAAATTAAATCAAATACCAAAGGGATTAATAGTGATGAAGTTATAGAAATTAGTGATCAGGAAAATGATTTACCGACAAAGAAAACTGAGCCAGATACAGAAGCTGTATCAGAAGATGAATTACCAGCGGAAGCTGCTGCAAAGGTGAGTTTTTATAAATAATTGTTAAATAACTGTTGATATTGTTCTGTTCATGCTTATTTATCTGCACAAAAATTTTTCTCTACATATTCCTTGGTCCTAAAGTATTGCTTAATATTGAAAAGCAACTCTATTCCACCCATAAATGTTATAAAGTAAAATCATCCTCTTCAATGTCATATATATTGCAAGTACTAATCACTAAATAACTGTATATCTTTTTAAAATATTTATGCTAAATTTATTTCTTTTTGTTATCAAAAGGAACCAGAAACTGAAGCAGTATCAGATGAAGAACTACCAGCAGCTCAACCAGCTGATCTAGGCGAGACTGAGTCAGTTTCTGAAGATGAATTGCCACTTGAAAGTGAAAAAAAGAGAAAAGGTAGCAAAAACACCAGTAAATCTGACAAAAAAACGAAGTCTGATGGGACGAGTAAGATACATTGTTCTCATTTTGTTTAAAAAGTGACAAATTTGTCATTTATACTTTGACAAATAAATTTTTTATTTTAGACAAACGCAAGAGAACTGCCGAAGGTGAATACGACCCTAGCTCGCCTACATCTGAAAACAACGATGAAACTCCTGCTAAAAAAGCTACCATTTCAACGGATTTAAGCGAAAAATCAGATACAAAACCTGCCTCTCCCAAAAAAAAATCTCTACCTGAGTTGGAAAAGTATTGGAAAGCCGTGAATGACGATCCATCGGATTTCACTGGCTGGACATATCTTTTACAATATGTTGATCAGGAGGTAAGGAATGATTATAATTTTTCTAACAATCCACGCAAGTTTCAAAAGGAGTCGACCGAAATGGAACTGTTATTTTAGAACGATGCCGAAGCAGCTCGCGAAGCTTATAGTAAATTTCTGGAACGTTACCCGTACTGCTACGGTTACTGGCGCAAGTATGCCGATTACGAGAAGAAAAAAGGTGATCCCGAGCGAGTACAAACGGTGAGTGTCACTTATACTTCGTCAGAAGATATCTCAGTTAGGTTAAGTTTTATTTTTTTTAATTTTTTTTTTATTGTGTATACAATGCAAAAAATGAAGTACTTTAAGTATAATACAGTATTTAATTATCTAATACAATATGATAAACAAATACTAGTTGGTGTTAGGAAATCGCGTGGACTGTGTTGTGCACGCACGTAAATTATGATTTTCCCTTTCAACAGCCTAGCACGTCTTGCGGCACCTATGCGACTCTCCTCGTTTACCAATTAGCCACTCGTGCGACTTATCAACTAGAAAAATCATTACATTATAATTTATCCGTACCACAGTGCTATTACATGCTATTACTTAGTTTCTATTATTACTACTACAACTACAATTATGATTACTATAAGTATTATAAGTATTATAAGAGTGCTATACGATACGTAATTAAGTAAGTCGGATACGAGCTTTTGTTTCTTTTTCTTGATGTAGAAACAAAAAACATGTGTGCTGCTGCTGTCGTTGTCGTTGTGTTGTTTTCTGTTATTACACTTGATGTACTATGCGCTTGTACATATGCTACTACTATATACTTATACATCCGAGAGCTAAAAGTTGAAAATTGTAAAAGACCTTTATAACAATGATAAAGAGAACAATAAATGTATGAAAAGAAGGGGGGATTGAGGGATAGAGAGAGAAAGTAAGGGTGCCCTTGTCGCTCGTTACTTGCTTTCGCAAGTGACGTGGCTTAATAGCTTGGGCGTCCGGCCGAGCACAACGCAGAGAGAACGCGACAAGCAAGAGAGGGTGTCAATAGACAAAGTGAAAGAGAAAGAGGGAATGAGAAGATAACATTCGATTCGGACGGGAAGGCACTTCGAACCGCGCGGAATTCTTCCCCCATTCTAAAGGTGAATGCACAATGCTCAGCAATCTCTCAGTCTTCTTAATAACGACTATTTATTTACAGAGTAGTATGTTTATGTTACGTGAGTATGAAAAACACGTTAAGTACAAAAAAGCAAAACAAAGTACTTTAAGTTACCAAAAAAAAGCGACACGGTACTCGTGAGGTGTCGCTAAAAAAGCTTATCAAATAGTGTTGTATATTATACATACAATACTATACATCAAATTATGCATATAAGATCGAGACGAGATAATCTAGGATACACACTATTTTAACATAGCCTAGGTCTAAGTTGGCATTAAATTAAGTATATATAATAAACACGTCGATCCGTCTGCTGCTCAATATATGCTGCTCTACATATATCGCTCAGCCGATCGCGATCGCTCGGTTTTCCGCGATACTAGATCATTACCTACCGGTCTATCTGCCATTCTTCGTTATAATCCATCACGATCATTCTTACACAGGTATTCGATCAAGGCCTCAAAGCCATCTCTCTTAGCGTCGACTTGTGGCTGCATTACATCAATCACTGTAAAGTACTTTATGAGAAAAATGAGGAGAAAATGAGAGAGCAATACGAAAGAGCTATCGACGCTTGTGGTCTCGAATTCAGGTTTGCTACCTCATTCCAATATGTTCATGCATTATCTGACTGTTGTTGCCAACTGGTTATTAATTCGTTTATCCTGTGCAGATCCGATCGGCTTTGGGAAAGTTACATTAAATGGGAGACGGAAAACAAACGCCATGCAAAAGTCATGGCGATCTACGATAGACTTTTGAATACCCCAACCCTAGGCTACATGTCGCACTTTGAGTCCTTCCAAGAATTTATCACGAACAATAGTCCGAATCGTATTTTGAACGTCGACGACTTTCTGGCTTTACGCGGCGAAGTCAAAGCTCTGCTCAAAGCGGAAGATACAACGACAGGTGATGACGATGCACCACCTGGTGAAGATCTTCCGCCCAACGAGACGCCACCCACCGATGAAGAGACTCGCGCCATTCGCGAGAAAATTATCAGCAGCAGAAGGAAAATGCACAAGATGAATGTGAATGCCGTGGCAGCTAGGTGGACTTTTGAAGAGGGAGTAAGGAACTTCGCTTTCGTTTCTTTTTCTCGAGTGCAATAAACATTATTTTACTTAGCATTTTCTTCCTGGCTCTTTAACAGATCAAAAGGCCTTACTTTCACGTCAAGCCTCTGGAAAGGTGCCAGTTGAAAAATTGGAAGGAATATTTAGATTACGAGATTGAACAGAAAGATCAGAATCGCATAGTTGTTCTTTTCGAAAGGTGTCTCATTGCTTGCGCACTTTACGACGAATTTTGGCTCAGAGTAAGTTTTTCTGTCAATTTATCTCATTTTTGTCTTGTCTCGTCGCAAATTAATTTTTTGATTCCTCTTGCAGTACATCAGATATCTGGAGTCGTTAAAAGGTGATAATATCGAGAGAATTCGCGATGTATATACTCGAGCATGCAAAGTTCATCATCCAAAAAAGCCCAACCTTCACTTACAGTGGGCGACGTTCGAAGAAAGCCAGAACGACTTTGATAGCGCAGCCAGTATTCTCGAAAATATCGACAGCGTTATACCAAACATGTTGCAAGTAGCATATCGAAGGATAAACATTGAGCGAAGGCGAGGGGATTTAGAAAAAACATGCAGCCTGTACGAGCACTACGTAAATAGCAGTAAAAACAGGACAATAGCCAATAATATCGTCGTTAAATATGCAAGATTTTTGTGTAAAATAAAGAATGAGACGGATAGAGCTGTCAAAGTTTTACTGAAGGTAATTGCTTTAACGGCATAACGATGATGTTTTTTCGTTCATACTCATCTAATGCACTTTTCAATGTCTGTTTTTCAGGCTACAGAGAAAGATAAAGACAATCCAAGATTGTACCTGCAATTAATAGACTTGGGTCTTCAAAGAACTCCAATCAATGTTCAAGAAGTCGTGAGCTACATGGACCTGTTTATAGATCGCGAGCATGCTGATGCGGAGCAGCGAGTTTTATTTGCTCAACGTAAAGTTGAGTTTCTAGAAGATTTTAGTACCGACATTCGTCAAGTTTTGAAGGCGCACGAACAATTTCAAAAATGTATAAAGCAAGCCAAGGAAAGGAAAAAGACGAAGAACGATGACAAATCGTAAGTGTTGCTATTCGTTGACTTTATTTCATGCTTCAACTGCGAAATGTCTCTAGTATTTTTTTTTAATTTCTTTTTTTATCTTTTCAAACAGTGACGTAACGCCACCAAAGAAAACAAAAACAGATACGTCGAATGCCCCTCCAGCGCCAGTCGGTTCGCAGTCCTACCAGTACAGTAGCAGTGCAGCCTCTTATCAATCTCAACAACAATTCCAGAGTGGTCAATATGGTAGTCAAAGCAGTTACCAGCAAGGCTATCAACAGTATCCACCACCCTCGGATCCAAACTATGCTAATTATCAAAATTGGCAGTACGGCCAAAGTGGTCCACAAGCTTATGCTCCGTACAATCAATGGGGCTCGTATAATTATTATTAAAAATACTTATATGAGTAGATTCAAGTGGATCAATCTGAGATACTTGTCCCATCTGTATTTTGCGCGCTATACCTTATCATCGAGTATTCTGTCGCACTCATATGAAAGCACGTTGAGGTCCATGTGGATTGAAACTCACTAAGTCTATATTTCCAATTTTTGCCCAGCTATCATGCTGTTGTCGACTATACTTTTATGTATATCTACGCTTTTTCCTCCTTTAGGCTATCTTATATTGAGTATTTGTACATTATTTCTCTCTGACTGAAGAGTTATTCACACGATTCATCCATTATATTTTTCGTTGTTGAATTGGTTTGTCTATTATTACTTCCTTTTTTTCTTTTTCAAGACAAAGACAAAATCGTTATTACACACATAATGACGCACGTGATACTATGTACGAGAACATTGATATATATTAATAATGTATCGCATGATGCTTGCTGTTTTTAGTTTTAAAAATCCAATCGTCGTTAATTTATTGCGAATCAATTGGAAAAAATATATTTGACCTACAATTTCAAAAACAATTGAACTAAATAAAAGATTTTGAATATTGATTTCATTTAAAAGGACCTTACATATCTATTTACTTTATTTAGGTGGATTTTAGATGTGCGAAAAAGAAAATAAATGCGTTGGTACACGATGTGTAGCAAATTCTGTATAGTTTTCGTGTAACTTAAAATAACATTGGAGTACATGATCATCAAATAAACTTTTTTATCTGAAATACTTATTGTTTGTAATGTTATTTATTCATTTCCTTTGAAAAAATATCACAATTAAGTTTCAAATATTACAAACATTTTCAGTGCAAAGCTTTGAAAATTAATTATTTAACAAAAATATGTAATTTGAATATTCGTTTTGCGTACAAAACATTGGCACACGCGTTGAGATTAGTATAAATACATAGATTATAATATACAGATTTATATCATAACAAGTATTTGCCATGTTATATAATACATAAAAGGAAAAATAAAAAGTATTGAATAATTTACAATGATCAGTAAAAGAGTATTAACAAAAACTTTTTAATAAAGCAAACTTTGTACAAAAACTCTATCAATGTCATGTAACAAATAATATTTCTTTTACTTCAGTGCATCTGTTTATATAGAGTTATCTACTAGTTTATCTTAAGTAGTCCGTAGAAAAAGAATAATTTATCCTATAATTATTTATTTAAAGAACGACAATGTCGTTGTCATATGTCTTGGTTTCGCGTATAAATTTGTTTGTATTTGTGTATAATATTAAGTATCTGCACAAAAACACACGCAAATTTTGAATTCTCGAAACTTTCATTAAATTCAAGTGAATTTCTTGTATTTGATTTCTCTTAAACTTACTTTTTAAATCGAACAATCGAGGTTTAGATGACAAATTTCCATGAGTCTTCCTTTTTAGGCGATGACTGCACTCGTAACCATTTGGTTAACCCCGCAGGTTCCGTCTCCACGGTATACTCGGTAGTAACCTTGCTCGCCCCAATGTGGACCCCAGCTGTTTTTGATTAACCAATATGGCATGCTCTTTTTAAAAATGGGATAAGCTATAAAATAAAATGAAAAAATGGTTAATGAGTTGTTATATTAAAAGTTAGCAAATTAAAAATGGCGTAACTTACTTTTTATTCCATAACCGACAATAAGAACGCCGTGATCAAGACTATCAATATCAGAGCGGCAGAGAAACTTGAAAGGATGAGAAACTCCTCCCATATAGAACTGCATAGCATTAGCATTGATTCCAATAGACATCGGGCCATTCTGAACAAGCCACTGAGCCATTTGCGTCTCATTACTAGTAATGTTTAATCCGGATACAATAGAAACTTTAACTTTGTTCTTATCGAAATGACATTTTTCATCCTCGGCTTCGTAGGGATAATCAGACTCCAATTCCAGGCCTCCTAACTCTTCGATAGCCCTATAAGCGGAATCCGGCAGTCCACCGTTGCATCCACTATCAAGCTTATCACAGTCTACTAGTTCTTGCTCAGATAACGACAGCAATTTGCCGTGTTTGATCGCGTATTGCCCCTCAACGTTGCCGGTCACCGAGAAAGCCCAGCAGGATCCACACGAACCCTGATTCTTTACTGGAGTTACAACGTTGTAGTGTCTCCAATCGAAATTCTCTGGTAATTCAATGTCTGGAATTTCGGCCTTCGGCAATGGTATATCGTTGTCAGACCTCAATACTGGTTTTAAGCCCAAGTAATTTGCCGTGAATTCAGCCTTGGTGAGATCGGCGAATTGGGTGACTCCGTAGCGACCCGTGCCTTGCTCATTTCTTTGCAATTCTTCTATCATATCCAAATTATTGCGGAAAATGTTAAACCTCCTTTCCTTCTCTTCTTCGGATGTGTATTTCCTCTTGTATTTATCGATGAAAGCGTGAAACAATTTCTCTTCCTTCAGCTGTCTGGACTGCTGTAACATTTTCACACTGTAATTGACTCCTCGCAGCGAACGTTTTTCACGTTTATCTTGATCGCACTTGACTTTGATTTTCGGATTGCCCTTGTCCATCCAAGGTTGCGACCATACCTCAATGATGCATTGTTTCGATTCTTTCTCCGTATTCAATTGACAATTCAACGTTTCGCCTTTTTTGCAGGTACTAGAGCCAATGTCAGTCTCGATTCTGTACAGCAACCCAGACACGACCTGAACCGTGACATTTCTGACCTTACTGATCATAGGTTCATGCGTTCCATGATAGTTTGCCGAGTATTGTTGCAAGCCGAGTTCAATGAATTTCTTGATTTTCGGATCTTCTGGATCGTGCGGCTCTTGACCTCCCAAGATATTCTCGCGCTTAAATCGGCTTTCCGACTTTTGCTTGTACTTGCAATCGTAGTGCAGTAACTTCGGTGACTGCAATGGTTTTTTCTCGCTCGTGGCGACACTAATTTTGCAAATTTCGGTGGATCCAGGTATTATTACCTCATCGAGACACTCGGTCGACTGATCTTTTTCCGAGCAGTCGGTCGGTGCAACTTCCACGGTCAGATAATAAACTACGTTGGAATCACGTCTTTCTTTGTCCACGCCCAAGACGTCGATCACGCGTTTCCTTTTGTCATCGTCGTCCTGTTGATCCACCAGCTCGATCGCTTTCACGGTCAATTTTCTGAGCATCGCCTTATTATTCTCCACTGGTTTCTGCGTTAAATCTCTCTTGATCCTCGCAGTCTCGACGGCCGCATCGGCAATCGCGGTGGACTTGTCTTTGAAGGCAGCTGCGGCTTGCTCGTCGGGCGCCGCCTCTTTGTCCTCCGTGATTTCCTCCTTGGGACTGTTGGTGGCGACCTGCTCTTTCTTCGTGGGCTCCTCGTCGATGGGTTCACCGAAATCCTTGACAGTCGTGGCTTCGAACTTGACGGGAGCGTCGAAATCCTGCAGGAACTCGTCGAATTCCTTAAGCTTGTCAGCGCTGAAGTGGGGTTTGGTGTGCGGCAGCTCGCTCGCGTCGACAGCTTCGACATTGTCGGTCTTTTGGAAAACTTGCCCAGGCAATTGAGCCGAAGGCACGCGAGCTACCTCTTGAGCCTCCTGGGCGATCTGGTCGAAGAATTCGGGCTTGACCGTACTGGCGGGCTCGTCGACTGGCTTGGCAGCAATCTCCGAGGATTTTCCGAGTTTGGCGGGCTGAAGGTTCGCGCTGACTTCGTTGTCGGCAGTGCCGAGCTGCTCGGTGCAGTTGTTGTTGGTGATCAGCCGGCTGTCGGGTCTCCAGGGGCGCTCCTCGAAGGTGACCAGGCACAGCTTGATGGGCAGATTCGACTGAGCGGAGCACTCGGACAGCTCGATGAGCGAGCTCTTGAGGCAATTGGACTCGGCGATCTCCATGAGCAGCTGATAGCGTACGAGGTTGGCATTGGCGGGCACGGCGCGGCTGACGCGCACGATGCTGACGAGCTTGTGCTTGAAGTCGCTGACCGCGGCCTCGTCCATCGAGCGCAGAGCCTGCTCGCTAAAGGCCGTGAGCCCGGGCAGCGAGGGGTTCAACTCGTACGGGCAGCCCGGGCAGTACTCCGACTGGTTGGCACGAACCGCCACGAACGGTCGATAATTCTGGTCCTCGTGCACCTGCACCTCGCTGTCGAAGCTCGGCGGCCCCTTCACCACCTGCCGCTCCAAGCCCTCGATCGTCTCCCTCTCGGCGGCCGCCTTGGCCTCCGCCGTCGAGTCGCACTTGATCGACTCGCCGATCACGTTGATCACGCCTTGCTCGTGTTGACGCACGTCGAGACTGCAGATCTCGTTGCTGCAACTTTGCTCCGAGTCGGCGCACGCCGGCTCCAACTTCAGCCTCAGCTGGTAGATGACGTACGGCGACTTTACCTGCAACCGGATAAACAAGGCGAGCGTTGCTTTTCCCGACGTCCAGGGAAGAGAGTGACGAATCGAGGCGTGCGCCTCGCCGCCGCAGACCCGAGTCTCATATTGCCGAGAGTAAATATTGCGAGTGACAATGGCACACTTGAACAAAGTTGCATGCGCCAATTGTGTGCTCTCGAAATAATCGCGCGCCGATAATGGCGAGAGAGTGAGAAAACTGGCGACGGCTAGAGGTCACGGAGCGCGCTTTCGAATGCAGACGCGATAACAATGCGCGAGAAAGCGTCGCGGGATGAAAAAAAAAGTGGAAATGCGAAGTGCGCGCTGCAGCGCGCGCGAGTCCGCCAACGGTTCCGAGCGCTCCAGGGCTTCTCTCGAGCGCGCTTACTTCATCGACCGATCTAGAAATCCTGCGTAATAACCAGCAGCAGCAGCAGCAGCAGCAGCAGCAGCACGCGAAAGTCCACACGACAGCTCGCCACGGAGCGCGCTCTCTTTGCAAAGTAACGAGAACTTACCAATTTGCGAGCCTCGATGAGCTGGCTGTTTCTGTAGGTGTTCCGCTCGTTGAGCGAGTTTAGTGCGCTCTCGATGAGAAGCTGCGAGACGGCCTCGCGTGGCACGTTCGTCGAGGAGACGGCCACCTCGTCGATGCGCACCTGGCCGCGGGCGCAGCCGCTGACCAACAGCAGCACCAGCAGCGCGAGCCGACAGCTCAGCCTCACTCGCGAGGCTGCCATGTTTTTTCTCTTTATTCCTCCGGGCGGATGTGCTTAGCTGCAAGAGGTATACGCGAGAACGACGACTTTCGCGGCGCTCGGCAAAACGACACCTCTCACTCTGACGAGCGAGCGACGACTACTGCCAGACTACTACCAGAGAGGCAGCAGCGTTGCTCGCTTTGCTTGCCCCGGCCGCGCCGCGGCACGTATACGTAGACACGCACACGCGCGCGCGCGTATGGACGCCTTGTACTACTGCGCCTGTCCGTCGCCCGTTGCGCGACTATTACTGTACACATCATCTCGTGGCTGCTGCTACTTGTTTTCTTTGTGCACGAGCCTACCGCTTTTTACAGCTCTCCTCTCCGTCTTTCTCTTTTGCGTGCGTCCCAGCTGCTTTCCATTACGCGTGTGTGCGTCTATTTTAGCCTTTGTGTAGAAAATCGAGCGACAGAAGAATTTATAAAAATATATATACGCTATGCTATGACGATGGATCTGCGGTGTGCATTCACCAAGTGTTTTTCTATTTAGCGGCGGTGTTGTCTGTGTATGGTACGTATTCGATACTAGCGCGAGAAAGTAATTTGGACCTCGGGTGGACGTTTGCCCTCGAGCGTACCAAGGGTGAAGAGACCATGCGAGGTTCACATTTAATTCTTGCACCAATAACGAAATGTGCTGTTATAATTTGGTTGAGTCTCGTGCGAACGAGACCGCGAGAACGTTTCGATACGACGAAAATAAAAGCACTTATCTAAAAGATATATTTGAACGAAAAATACTGCGCGCATATATCGCGTTAATGCGTTTTTCGAGCGTGGCCGACAATCTACAAAGAAACGTCCCTGTAGCATTGTTTTCGTGAGCGCGGTTGCTTTGCATAACTTCCCAACGGCTATACACGAGAAGAAAAAGCTTTATGCTAATTTTGTACGAACGGCAATGCTTTCCTTAGAATTCGGTACGGAATGACAATGTTGCTTTGTAATTATTTTAATTGGCATAGTGTAAACTATCCAAATGTACTGCGGTGAATGCAATTTTTTCTTTTTTCTTATTAAATTCTTAAGGAGGGCGTGATCAAGTGGCTTTTGTAGCCGTTATTTACACTATTCATGTACACGTGAGGACGAGAACAGTGCAGAAAGCGATAGGTAATTCGCTTGGTCGACTATGAGTCGTCCTGCTTGGCGACGAGCACCGAGAAGTAGGAAAAGGAGGAGCTGAGAACCTGTTGTAAACATTGATGACACGTCAAGTTTCGCGAGCATGGACACTTGGCGCCGCAGCTTACCTTTAAAAATGCCTCGAGAGTCATGTCGTAGAACTTGGCTGCCGTAATGGTGCAGGCCTTGCTGGCGCGCATTATGACTATTTGAATGTCGACGGACTTTCGATAGGCTCCCACCCAATTGGTCAACTGCGCAAAGTCCGCGACAGCCTGGCTCTGCAAAGGCGAGCAAGGCAAGAGAGGCGCGTGAGGAGAAAGCTGATTATGCGTTTTCGCCAATGGCACGAACATTCGAGCGTTTGATCGAGGATATATACGAAGACGCGCGACCGACTTTTCCGGCGCGAGGACAGCGAAGAGGTCACGCCTCGTAGAACGTTTGCACCCGCAGAGCAATCGTACCTCGGATTTCAAGCGCTGACCGCTGTAACTGAAAATGAACAGCTCGCAGACGGCGGCGTTGAGAAAGGAGCCGTATTTGGTGAGGCGAGCCCTGTCCTTCAGCATCTGTTGGTCATTGGGCATCGGTCATCGGTTTGCACTCGCGCTCGTGCGCGTCAGTCGGCGGGTACCATGGTCATCTGGAATCCGGCGAAGCACAGGAGACCCGTGCTGACGACGAACTGCGCGAGCGCCAGCAGGTTGATTATCCGTTCGACCGTCTCTGCAAACCTTGCGCACGAGCGCGCTGCGTACATTGCAACTCTGGACGCTCGCGGATGAATCGGCCGCGGTTACTTGATGCACTGCTGATGCTCCCGCACGCAGAGCCTGAACTTGCCCGTCGAGCGGCCCATCCACTCGGCGTGGCTGATGGACTCGAAGTGGCGGCGGACGAGCGCGAACTTGGCCGAGGCGTGGATGGTGGTGATCAGGCTGAAGCAGGTCGCGCCGGCGATCGTGCTGCAGCCGATGCCGCCCACGAGCGCGTTGCCCGCGTAGGTGGCCGCGTAGACCGAGCCGGACCTCGTGTGGTTGAAGAAGTAGCGGCCGCCGAAGGGGAGCACGCCCGCGCGGCCGTCGCCTCCGGCTAGAAACGCTTGCTGCGCCGCACGCTTAACGCACGCTTGTAACGGCTGCTCGGCACGCGCGTCTGTCCCGAGCCGAGCTTCCGCCACTTCCCCCGAGCAATTTTCGAGCTGTAAGCCGGTCGATCGTAACGTATTTTTCTGCCGACGGCGTCTTCTGGCGCCACCGTTATTATTTATTGGCCTGAAACCGAATGCTCCAGCCTCGTATATTTCGGCACGAAGCCCTCCCGGATTTATGCCCGCGAGTGGTCGGCTCTTTTCGTTTGCTTGATGGCGTCGCCCGTTGCGGTCTCGAGCGTCGCCGCGTGTACCGGGACCAAAGATTAAAAACAAAAAACTGGAAAAACGAGCTGCTACGGACGCCAAAAAATAACGACCGCACATGGCTGATTACGGCTATAGAAACAGCTATTTCAGGCATTGACATTCGAAAGATCTTGATTGATCGTAAGGCGGCGAGCGCGACGCTGAAAAAACTTAAAAACTTGCTCGGGCGAGGAAGCGACATCGGCAACTGTAAAAGGAAAGCTCGCGAATCGTTGTAAAACGGCCGATTCCAGACGATGCCTCTCGTTCGTACAGTTAAATTTGACGCCGGCCACGTGGCAGGTGATAGAACACGGCTGCACGCGAATCGTCGACCCGAAGCTCGAGCTACAGTCGGGGTAGTCGCGGCTAAAGGAAACAACAAGCGAACCTCGAGCGCGGGCAAGACGGCAAAGGCCAGCCCAGCGATAAACGTGTTGAGCATGAAGAGCTTCGAGAGCCTGAAGGTGCCGAGGGTTTTGCTGATAAGAAGCCGCGCGTCCTCGGCGTTATCCTGGACGCTCGTCCAGTCGCAGCGCATGACCTCGAGCACGTAGAGCATCTCCTCGCGGCGCAGACTGAACAGCAGGAAACGCACCACGGTCATGTAGGAGGCAAGGGTGATCAAGCTGGCCTCGATCGTCCTGTTCACGTCGTCGCCAGCCAGCAGCATCGGCAGCTCGGCTGTGCAGGAGCTCACCCACGTCAGCAAGCCCACCAGCACGAATGCCTGGTACAGCGGATGTATCGTGTAAGGCCAGCAACTGAACGCCTGGCAAGCGAGCTTCAGCGGTAAGACCAGCCTCTCGTACTCAATGCCGCCGCTGCCCATCCTCGTAATTGTATACCCCGGCCGACCGGATAGCCACTGGCTCTCTCTCTCTCTCACTCACTCCTACTTAACTTGTCGCTCGATCCGATCGACTTCTCCCTGCAACTATAGCTATTTAGATGACACTTCCGAGACCGCTAATTTCCCATATAGGTAACTACGTCTGCCAGCTTTTATTCAACTAATCAACGGTTATTTGCATTTGACCCGCACTTTACGAGGGCATTATCCGGCCGAACATAAGTTACTACTCGCCAATCACTTTTTTCGCAGCTTATCATTCTACATAAATCAGCATCCCCAGCTGTCAGCTGACCTCCTTAAATTTTTATATAGGCTCGAGTTATCGAGCTTGCATCCAAACGCGTACTCAAGACCTCGTGCTTTTCTCTATTTTTAGTACATCATCCATCATTATCTTGCCACGCTTGCACCTAATAATCATACATGTTTCTCTTGCAGACGGAAAGGGCTTTATTGGCATTGTATAGCTGCTTTGTTTCATGATCTTTCTCTCTTTAACTTTGATCTTCCTGTTCCTTTTATCCTTTCCATATTAGCGAAAATGAAAACGAAGCACGCGTATCTGCTGAAAAGTGACAAGCCACCGAAAACAGTAAATGAAATCATTAAAATTTTAAGTTACAATTTCTAACCGCAAATTTTCTAAATAAGACTTATTATTTTCAACATATATTGAATGAAGAATTATAAAAATCACTTGATTTGATTAGATTGAAAGCAAGTTATAGATCCTTATAAAGGTCATATTTTGCAAAACGTGTGGAAAGCCCAATTATTGAGCGCATTATGGCCAAGTCCTACTTTCTGTACGGCGTCCCGATTAATAAGTTACATATATTATTGCAATTTTTTCGATACGACATCCAGATTTTCAATCGAGTTTCTATCACTTAACAGTTTTGGTCCGGTTGCCAATTACGTTGTTAAAAGTGTCTTAATTTAAACTAATAAATCGTATACAATAAAGCATTCTTTCAGAAATCCGAGGGAGAAATATATGTGTGTGTGTGTGTGTGTTTTCTACGGTTCTCTCTACAAGCGAGCGTGCATACAATCGACCCATCTAACAGAACATTTCGCGCCTTCGCATAAACTTAACGCAATTGTATTGCATCGAAAAAATGTCAAACAAATAGTCTCTATATTTGTTAAAAAAGGTCATTAGTCGAACGCAAAATGTCCATGTTCAATATTTCAACCATGAGACATTTATGCAACTGTGTCCATTTCGTTTCAGTGTAACAATAATCGACAAAACAGTATTGCAATTTTTTGTAGACGAAAACGGAGTCTTCCACGCAGCAAACAGTTTTGGAGTTAAATGTATTCCGAGGCTATTTCGAGGCTATAACACAAGCTGCTATAGTTTGCACTTTTTCGCTCGACAAAAATTGTTTAGACGGTTCACGCTTAATATCGATTGCAAAGTTGCAATGCCCTCGTATATCTATATAAATAATAATAGCATTAGCTTCGCCGCGAAAGCGCGGCTGTCAATATTAGATGCGCCAAGGCATCTGCGCAGACAACGCCGAAGGAAAAAAAAAGATGCTTGCTGTTGCCCTGCTGTGTGTGACACAAACGACGACGCAACATGTCGTCTTACGGAATCTCCGTTTGCCTTTTGGTTCCGAGTGCAATGATTATCCATCACTTGCCGCAGCGATGAGGTTTTCCGCCGATTACATTCATCGAGAATCATCCATAAATTTGTAGATACTTGACTTGCGGCTAATAGTCTGCGAGCTATGGCTATTTCACACGCTCTTGGTATGGGCGAAATCATACATTTAAATGTTGGTGGAACAAGGTAAAACTCGATCATATGGTCAGCCTACAATTACAAATTATGAATATGTTTGGTCATTCTCAATTGCGTTTCTAGGTTTTCCACATCACGGCAAACATTGTCATGGATTCCCGACTCCTTTTTCACTGCGCTGCTGAGCAATCGTATCGCCAGCAGACGAGATGACAGCGGAGCATTGTTTATTGACAGAGATCCAAAGATTTTCTCTGTGATTCTCAATTATTTGAGAACCAAAGATATCGACTTGAAAGATGTAAATATTCGTACTTTAAGGCACGAGGCAGAGTATTATGGAATAACTCCTTTAGTAAAAAGACTGATGTTGTGTGAAGATTTGTCTCAGTCTTCATGCGGAGATGTATTATTTTATGGCTATTTACCTCCTCCTAGTAAGTGTCACTCTACAATAGTAAGCCATTTTCCCCTACTGTTTGATTAATTAAAGCTTTTCCAAACAGATATTCCTTTGCAAGAACCAACTAGTGTTTCTGCAACTATAAGTGATGTGTCTGTTCATGGCAGACCATCTAATTCTACCTCGACACCTCCTCCTAGAACTGAAACACCTTCAACAACACAGGCAGTTTCGAATTCAAACAATTCTGCTACAAATTCAATCAGTACATGCTTATTACTACTCGGTTATACAAACATTCAAATTATTTAACCATACGTAAATGCAATTTATTATTCCAGATTATCGTGTAACACAAAGAACTCATCCTCATTCTCGTACATCATCCCTTGATCTAAGACATGTTAGAAATAGTTCAGCAGATTTAAATAAGCTATTTAAAAATGATATAGGACTAGTGTTTGGTCCTCAAACCGGTATATTATTTTTTTATATGTACAATTACATTTATTTTTAGTTACGATTGAAATTTTACTGAAAAATATTATTTAATAGTTTCAGGATGGGCTGATCCATTACGAGTTCAAATAATAAAAGCACATCATAACTGGATAGCAATAGCTTATGCACACTTCATAACTTGTTATAGATTAAAAGACTCGTCTGGATGGCAACATGTATTTACAAGTCCACATGTTGAGTCAGTTATAGAACGAGTAGCGATAAATGCCAAAATGGGAATGGGTTCCGAAGGCAAAATGGTGGCTATTTCTTATGGTAGCCAAGTGAGATTGTGGTGTGTGACTGAAGATGGAATAAAGACAAACATTGGTACATTCAATTTAAATGTCCGTGTAGAATATTTATTTTTTATTGGAAGCCAATTAGTCGCTTTGTCACCCACTGGTAAAATTGGAGTTTGGCATGCAATGACTCATCACTGGCAAATACAGGATGTAGTACCAATTTCATCTTTTGACACTGCAGGATCTTTCCTTTTACTTGGATGCAACAACGGATCTATCAATTATATTGGTATTTCTTCATTATGATTCAATTGAAACTTTTGTTTTTTACAGTTATATAAAATATCAGAGAAAGTTATCTCAAAGTTATTAGTAATATTGATCATTCAATCTCGTTTTTATAGATATGCAGAAATTTCCACTCAGGATGAAAGATAATGACTTGCTAGTTACACAACTCTATCGAGATCCTAGTCAAGATCCTATAACGGCGATATCGGTTTACTTAACACCGAAAACAAGTGAGTTTTTTTTTATTGACCATCATTAATAGCGTTTTAATATATATTCATTAATAATAACTAGCCGCACCAATCAGTAATGCTGAATCTACTTTATTTTTTCATCATTTTTTGAAACTTCAATGAATTGGTTAGATTTATACAATTCAATCAGTCTAACACACATAAAACTACCCTCCCGTTCTAAAAGTTAGTTCATATTTTCATTATTTTAAATATTGAGAGCAAGTGTGGTACATAGGATTGATTTCGATATAAATTTACAATTCATTTACTTCTATAAATAGTTCAATAATAACCTATTTTATGTTTTTATTTATTTCAATTAAATGACTTATCCAGGGGATACCATACTTTCACATCAAGAGCTATATCTTCGTAATAATTTTAAAGATGTCGCGTTTACGCAGTTGCGCATTACAGCATAAAAATAATCACTATTAATACAAATTAAAATATTAAAAAATTGACATAAGGAATGCATGAAAAAAAGGTTCCATGTATTTTCAAAACGATATAAGTACTAAAAGCTTTTTAGAAAAATGTAGCTGAATTTACGTTTATTTACAAAATATAGTCAGAAATATTCAGATAAATTTGAATTCAATTAATTATTTTCCGTTTTTGAAGATACGAAAAAGCTTTATCTGTTATTGAGGGATTATTATTGATCTTCAGAATATTTCATAATAAAAAGCTAAGAAATTGTTTATAGTACTTATAGACACATGATTTTTACATGAGATATGATTTCGAAATCTTAGTACTATTGTTATTTCAGTTAAATTAAAATACTAGTCTTCCAGCTTTACTCATCTACTTACAGAGATAAATTGCTCTAATAATCTTGTGAAAGCAGACAACAGCAACAACAAAAATTAACGTATGCAGCTGCATTAAATGCGACCACGATAAAATAATTGAAATAAATGTTGTCTGTTTTTTTATTTTTGTTGTTTTTTTGTATAACCACAGAATTTGTTTACAAGACTTTAACACAATATTTTTTGCTTCATGAAATGGTACCGTACAACTGGATACATAGCACAAGGCAAGTATGGGTCTTTATGTTCTCAATTCCACATTACATTTGTACTTTATTTATTATATAATCGTATGTACCTATATTTTTGCTATCATCTACATGTAAAAATTCATATATTAAAGGAACTGTTTAATAATTTAACGACCTTAGCTTTATAGAATGAAATAATTCTTGTACTGACCAAATACTGAAACTTTATAGAATTGAAATTAGTTTAAATTATGTCCTGTTTCAAAGTTATCTGTGAATATATAATGATATACAAAAGATATAATAATGATATGAAAAGATATAATAATCTTTTTACTATTTTATTCTTTTGCATTATGAGTTTTTCCAATATTTTCTGTATTAAACATGTGTGTAAATAAGTAGTACATGTGCCCCTTTACCTATTAGAAATCTGTTGATATATTTTTATGTTGTCTATAAGTTAAAAGAATTTAGCCATTTTTCACTATAGAGCTGTACAATTCTATTACAATCATTAATGAGCACCTTATTCTTCCCTATGCATCCAGTTGTACTAATGTATATTATAGTAATGCATATATGTAATTTAACTATTGTTCCAAAAATTCAATAGCGACATTGTATGAAAAGAAAACATGATTTTAGCGTGCGTTTTCATTCTTACTAATATTACATGTATTCAAATTAAGCTGGCACTGGGTGTTATAAAAATATCGCACATTTAAGATAGCATCTGAGAGAGGCAGAAATACCTAGGACCTGAAATATCTCCTCATTTGATTTCTACAAAAGATACGACCGTATTTTTAAATAAACGCACTTGCTGTTCGGGGCACATATACTACAATGATAATGCATGAACATTTCGTGAAATTGTATAATTTGTTTAGTATTTTTTTAAGCGGCCTAGATTGGTTTATACTTCTTAAAATCTGAGTCTTAAAATCATTTTTCTTATCTAAATTATTCGTTGCATGTTAAAAATATATTCAAAATATATTTTGAATTAACGATCAAATTAGTGCATTCCGATACTAATGCAAGAAAGTTATTTGAACCCCGTGTGGACATTTGCACCAAAGTTTCACTCGAGGCTGAAATCACTTTCTCGCGCTCGTACCGAACTTTTTTTTCGATACCACGTTTGTGGGAGAAGATTTTAAGTATGCTCGATTACTTGAGCGCGCGTAAAGTCGAGTTCCCATGCACGGAGTGTTGAAAAGAAAAATAAGTATATATTTCAGTTGTTAGTAGTTACAAATAATTTTGTTACGAGAATCCGTATAGTAAAGATCAAAATACATATTCCTAGGTTTGAGTGGAAATTGGATCGAAATAGCTTATGGTACAAGATCAGGAAGCGTTAGGGTGATCGTTCAGCATCCGGAAACTGTGGGACATGGACCTCAACTCTTTCAAACGTTCACCGTACATCAAAGCAGTGTAACTAAGGTAAGTAAAAATTTATCAATAAAATATTTGTGATTAACATTGATAATAAAATTATTGATTGGTGCAGGTGACGCTTTCGGAGAAATATCTGGTTTCGGTGTGCTCAGAATACAATCACGTAAGAACGTGGGCTGTAACTCGTTTCCGTGGCATGATATCGACGCAACCAGGCTCAACGCCCGAAGCCAGTTTCAAAATAGTTTCTCTGGACGCTCTTGAACCATGCATCAGTTACAATGCCGGAAATGATTTTGGTAATATAGTAAAAAGTCACGTTGACGATTTCATACGAGTACAAAGTGGAACTTTTTTATGTCAATTAAAGGTCCGTTTGGCGAACAAGATGACGAGCAAGTATTTGTACAAAAAGTAGTACCCGAAACTGACCAATTATTCGTGAGATTGGCATCAAACGGTAAACGTGTTTGCGTGATACAGTCTATTGACGGCAGCGTTATCACTTCGTTTTGCGTACACGAGTGCGAAGGTTCCAGTCGTATGGGCTCCAGACCACGGCGTTTCATATTTACCGGCCACTCCAATGGGGCAATACAAATGTGGGATTTGACGACTGCACTCGATCCAGCTATTAATTCTTCTCCGGGTAGTTCATTCATCTACAATTCGACGTTAAATAATCAAATGAAAAATAAATAAAAATCTATCTTTGATGCATTTGGCAGCTAAAGAATTTCCCGGTGGTCCGACACCCGAAGAACTATGGAAGCTGCTAGATCAGTGTGATCTAAGCAACAGTCATTGTTCAACGCCGTGCATTAGTCCGTCCCCCTCACTGATTGCCTCAGGACCGAGGATCAAAGCAAGTAACGTCTTATTTCTAAATCAGTCGCAAAATGTCGCCTCGTCGACAAACGCCAATCAATCTTAATTTATTTAAGTCGTATCCTGTCAATCACAGCATTTGCATTTATTTGACTTATATAAATCATGTGTACATAGGAACATATATATTCGTACGTGATTCGTCGATTTTCATACATCAACGCATCTCTGTCATTTTACAACTTGAAGTTTATAGTTGACTATTTTTCAAGGTATTTCCAGTATTAAAAAATTGTCAATTGTTATGTTTGAGCAGGCTTTGAGCTTTATAATTGTATCACTGTTACAACGATAAGTTTTACTGTGATCTATAAATGAATAATGCCGTTGGTTTTGTCCAACATTTTAGTAAGTCTTTTTTATCAATGATATATATATATATATATATATATATATATATATATATATATATATATATATATATATATATATATATCGTCATCGAATACAATGATCAGCTGAATCATAGACTGTCATGTAATTGTTGCGAGCCTGATATATCACAATTATTGATACTAATAAATCTTGTGATAATTGTTAACTAAATAAGCTTTATCAACGTTTTTAGCACTGAATCTGTAATAAAATAACAACATGTCCTTAACAAAGAGACTATTTTTTATAAATAAGTAAATACGCTTATTTATATATTATTGCATCAACGATATGTGGCAAGTTCGACGTACATTGTTTACTTGTAGTTTTTCTGCTTACGATTTATTTTTCACACGATAAAATAATGGATTTTACTCTTGACTTTAACAAGGCACATCACACTTTTTTTATCGTCAAACTGTAGGAACAGTCTGTCGATTCGCAAAGTTAATTGAGGTAACAAGTATACAAGTCTATCGTAACAAAATAATGAATAAAATTGTTGTCATTGAAATATTTGTCTGATAACAATATAAACATTTTTCACGCGACTGCATGTTTTTGCCAAAATAGGTTATTGCTGTACCAACTAGGATTTGTCAGTGGTGTCAATAATAAACACCACGCTATTAGACCTAACGCGAATATTGAAAATAGTTTCGTTCTTTTAAATGAATCTTCGTAGGCGAAAACTTCAGAGAGATCAGGAAAACCCATATGGTTACAAAATGAATGAGCCGTAAATGCTGCCGCAAAATGTCCTGTGAAAAATAAATTTTATCTACCAATAATAGACAAATCAATTTTTTTTAATCATTGAATTTTTCACACAGTACCTGTTCTAGCAAATAGAAATGCAGCATATGCTCCGAATACTGTTGTGTATGCGAATTGGAAACCTACATAAGTTAAACTCGATTAATTTCATTGAAGAGCTTAAATGAAAAAATATTTAGTAAAAATATGCACATGAACTCAAAAGAGCTGTTTTAAAGTTCATTCCTTTCCTTGTATTCTCGACAAGGTGATGAAAATGAGCCACGCCAAAAAAAAGGGGGCATATAAAAATTGCAGTCGTTGGTGCGAAACACTGTAGTAACAACGGCAGCATACACGCTCTAAATGTCCATTCTTCCGAGAGCGGAGCTATTATTAGGTTTCTCCACAAGAGTAAACATTTAGCATTTCCTAACCAGAAATTCGGCTCTGCAAATGAAAAAATTTTAATAACAATAAAATAATTACATTTATAATTTAAAGGGAACAAATTCTTAACGAAATATCGTTAACGGTACCGAAGACTTTTATATGTATAATATCTTGTAGTTTTATTTATCACGTAACGATTTATTTACAAGCTTTCATACGAAAAAGAATGTTATTTTAAAAAAATAGACTGTAATTACCGACATATACTCGCCACAATCCATTGTGTCCTTGCATGTAAAGTGGTCCCAAAAAAAGAATCATAGTAAGACACAAAGGTATAACAGTGGCTTGAATTATTCCAGGCCATCTTAATCCTAGTAATTCCCAGATCGTTGCCTACAGAAATAATTTTTTTTATTTTACTCGTTTTACGGTTATTGACCATTCAATGAATTTTATACTTACGCCTTGATAAAATTGCTCGTTTATTCCAAAATATAAAAATAATGGAGAAAGTATTGTCATAACAAAAACACTGAAAAATCTTCGCTTTATGAGACTCGGGTGATCCCTGATACATAATAAATCGTTATATATTTAATCAGATGAAAATAGGTATTTTATAATTATAAATTATAGTTAACGTTACGGAGACAAATTCGAAAACATAGAAATAAATTATTAAAATTATTAAAATTATTAAATTTAATAAAAATAATTCTAAAGCGAAATAGTAATTGAACGTGGTATATGTTAATCAAGAAAATAATTATTTGTAGATGGTACCAAAACGGTTTAAAAATCTGCTTTAAAGATATGCAAAATATATAAATATTCAAGTGTACTTTAATATCCAATATATAGGTTAGAACGACAAGAAAGTTGACAATAGAATTTATAAGAATTGCAGGTGTAAAGAAGAACAAAAATTAGGTAGTCAGGTAGTATTCATCAGGGCAGTAAATAAACCTGTTAAGAGGCGATCTCCACACATAGAGGCTCGCCACATAAACAATGGAGAGGACCAGACAGCCGAAAATACCGCTGATGCAAGGAGAACTTGCGCTGCTCCGGTTTTTTTCGCCGAGTTCCATCGCTGCATAACCTTTGACTTGGATAAATACAATACCGTCTTGATCAACTTGATATAATGTATTACTTTCGTCAATGATATATTTCTCGCCTTCGGCGGATCCCCACACCAATTATAACCTATCGTTGCGAGTAGTGCACACAACAATGTGACTAATGCAAATCAAGCTTAGCGCCGCCTAACCTCCTACTGCATTCGCGTTTATGCCTAGAATAGGCCTGGAATTTTCAACCCTCGCAAGTCGCATAGGTATGTATAGAGCTGCATAAAGTGATGCTGATGTGTTTGTTAAGGAAAAATATAACTATGACGCTAATATACCTTTCTGCTATGAAACAAATTATTTTTCCCATTGGAATTTGAAAAGTTCGCATCAATGCCTCCTGTCAGTAGTAGTAGCGCAAGACGCGCGAAAGTAGTCTGTTTGCTCCGTCGAAACATTTTCTATTAAATATATGTAAGTTCTGTTGTTATATTTAAGTGTACCGGGATACTAATTAAAAGTCAAAATTCTATGACAGCACTAAATATCTCTTCGATCATTTTTTGAGAACTTTTAAGGGTAAAATTATGTTTTAGATGATGTAAAACGGATTTTTTAATTGGAATTTAACAGTATCAAAAATAATTTTTCTTTTAAAAATTTGAAAAAGATATCATTTGTATTAGTCGTAAATACTCATGATATTGTTTGTTAAGTAAGTACTTGTGAGAATATCGTTAATCTATTCATTAAATAATTTATTGTGCAAGTAAAGTATATTCTTAACCTTATGATGTATATATTCTATTATATAGATAATAGCTATATAATCTCTTTATAATTTTCAAAATTAAAATGATATTTAATACTGCTAAGTAAAATTTTTAATAAGTTGTTTTATATAAAAGTTGTACAAAATGATAAAAATTGAAATGATATTTGGTGCAGACATATAATTTTGATTGATAATTATGTTATAATTAAATGTAACAATAATATAAAACTATTATATATATTATGGTTTAATATAAATCTTACAGTAAAACAGACTGCAGCCAACTCTCGTGACTTCACAAAATTTTTCAATTCCAATAGCATCGGTGCTCAGTGCTCACCACACTAGTTACTTTCCCCTATAGTGAGCAATTCACATCGTAACCAGTATACAGCATAACTTATGCATATTTTTTCAGTCGTTTAAGCTGGAACTCCGAATTTGGATCAATTTTGACAATGCTAAATACTGGCGTAGAATTGGCAGTTGACACGTGCAAGGCATATCGCTTCATAATACAACCGCGGCTAGAGGGAGGGACAACAGGAACAATAAAATTGTAGTCAAAATCTCAAGTCAATCAAACGTATTGATGACGTACTTCATGACGTCTATTAAATTGCTCATATATATACCTATAACTACGTTTCCCATAAGTTTGACATTCTATTCTAGTCTTATCCTCCTTTTATCTTATCTCTTTCCCAACCTTCTTCAATTTTCCGTGTACTACTGTTTAGAAAGCGATTATACAAATATTCTATGACAAACACGTATGTATTAAACAAGTGTATACGTGCGCGCGCGCGCGAGGTATATTATTACTCGTCGAATAATGGAAAATATGTAACATGAGAAAGGAGAGGGATGTGATAAATGAAACAACTCGGTATTGGAGTAACTTTCGTACGATAAGAGAGAAAAGAATGAAGGAAAAGAGCCGGCGAAGGTCTATATGCCAAGGTACAATTGTAGAACGTGCCCAGACACATAAGTACGAGTACAAGGCAGCATACGAGAGTGAGAGGGAGTAAAGGGAGCTAAATTCTCACGCACGCCATAGCAAGTAACATAAGCAGAAAGAAACGGGACGGGATCGGGGAGCGTATAGCGGCCGGAGGGAAGGGGGAGCGGGTAGGGGAAAGAGGAAGGGGAAGTCGAAAGAGCGAGTAGTCGAGTGCGGAGCGTAGCCTACACTGTAGTCAGTCGCTCGCTCGCTCGGTACGGTTCGGGTTCGGTCGTGAAGTCTGGCGATCGCTTGCGGTCGCCGTCGGTTGTGTTGGCTTGCCATCAATGAGAAGCGAGACTAGCCGGCGCTGCTGCTGCCGCTGGCGACAAGCGGATAAGCAGGCAAGGCTGCAAGTGCGAGAAAAGATGGCCGCCCGCGATCAGCTCGCAGCTAGTGGAACGTAAGACTCGTGCCGCGCAAGAGCGACCGAACCTAAACTCATCTGCCCGAGAAAAACCTCAGGCGACCGAAACCTCATCTCCGTCATAGTAGCTGTTCATCTACGTCGGCCTGGCCATATTTCGTGCACTGTATCTGTCTTGCAGTTCAGACTTTATAGGCAGCGCACTAGCGCCATCTCGATCTCGCTGCCGTTGTCTCGCTGAGAACTTCCAGGTCGAGACCAGGCCCCGACAAACGGAGCCAAATAGCGACCGAGACCAAGAGTTGATAGCAGCAGGCCCGAGCTGTGCCGAAGCAGCTGGCTGAGCAAGTGCCTCGTCGTCGTCGTCGTCGTCGTCGTCGTCATTTGTGAAGTGTGAACAACGCAGCCATGCCGAGCGCATCGTTCACCTCATCGCGCAGCTACGTTAGGAGGTCCAGGCGGAAAGGAGCCAACAGGATCCCGCTACCTTCGAGGACTAGCTCCGGTGAGTCTCAACCATTCGTCTCTAACCACCTTATCTCTTCCGACTGATCTACGTCTGCCCTACGCCCGATGCATATTTCCCACGTATCGCATGCCCCGCAGCTCGGTTTCCCTCTCTTCCTGCCCATACTCTCTATGTGCTCCCGTATATTCTCGTGTATAGGCAGTCTGAAGTACGTGGAGATGGCTCCCGTCGATCGAAAGCAGCTTTGGAGGCCAATCAATTTTATGAACTAGAGCCAGCGAGCGAGACAGAGATTCGGCTATCTGTGCGTCTTTCTCAGTCTGTCTGTCTCCCTTCTTTGTGTGCATCCCCCCTCGGTTGTCTCGACGTCTCTCTCTCTCTCTCTCTCTCTCTCTCTCTCTCTCTCTCTCTCTCTCTCTCTCTCTCTCTCTCTCTCTCTCTCTCTCTCTCTCTCTCTCTCTCTCTCTCTCTCTCTCTCTCTCGCTCTCGCTCTCTCTCTCTCTCTCTCTCTCACACGTTGCCGTGTGTGTGCGTGTATGCTTACGCTACGTACAGCCAGCAGCACGAAGCTGGCTGCGTCAAGTTCCTCGCTAAGGCACGCTTCCCCGCATTGCTGGCTTTCTATGATGATACCCTGCTGCTGCTTCGCTTTAACCGTATCGACAGCAGCCAACGAGCGCGTTAAACAAGCTCATACGAGAGCGAGAGCTGTTTTAGTGCGCAATGTATTTTCTCTTTCTCTCTCCCAATCCTACTCGTGGAGTCGTGGGAACATCAAAGGGTTCTCCCTCTCTCTTTCTCGCTCTCGTTCACTCCGAGCTCACTCACGACGCTCTACTCGCGCTCTATACACGCTCGCTCGGACACACATAGACGTTTCTTTTTTTTTTACACATTCGGAGGCGTGGACATGCCTCGCATGGAACTCCGTTTTCTTCCTCAACCTCGACCTCCCCCCCCCCCCTCTCGCTCTTTCTCTATTCCTCTTCTCCTTCATCGCTCTTATCGATTAACTAATTATAAATGAGAAATGTGTTACTTATATATGAAATGACGTTAGCAGACGTTTGCAACAGAGAAGGTCTTTTTTCGACGATCTTTTTTTTTCTCGCTTCCCTCTCTCCCTCTTACTTGTTCGCTCGCTCGCACTCTCGTTTTTGTTCTCTTTATAGGTACATGCACAGACGTGTACACACGCACACATGAGCGCGCGCAACGCTCCGTGTATCTTGCTTAGCGATTATGTATTATGTAGATTCAAGAGCCAACTGAATAATCCCCCGCATCAAAAATTTTTATTCAAACTTGTGTATTGTCGTAATCCCGGCATGTTTTTTTTTGCGATCGACAATATCGAATTTTACACCCCCCCCTCTCTCTCTCTCTCTTTCATACCGACCAACATAATCAGCTTGATGTTTCATCGGTCGAAACGGTTTCGCGATAAAACCGCTTTCGATCTTTTTTTACCTTCTCTCTCCCAGCGTCGTTATATTTTCCGAGTAGTGCAGCTCATGGAACTGAAAAACCCGTATTCGCACTCTGCACTACACTCATCAGCTCGCCTACTCAATATACAATACGTTCGTCTATATGTGGCCCAAACTAGTACTCGAAACAAAAATACATGTTCGCTGCGGCTGTTCCACTTTTACAAAATATATGACCTCTTAAAAAAAGTTATACCCTGTACTTGAACTCCTTCATGTTTTGAAATGTATACACTTCTGTGCAAGTGTATACAGTATTGAACACAGTAATACACATTTCTGCATTATAGACATGGAACTTATGATGTTTATCATGCAAAGTATGTATTTCTCCATCATTAAGTCTCTATTTTTACTTTTGAAATAATCGAATTAACTCGTTTTTATTGTGTTGTTTTTTCTTTGTATTGAATATCTAGCTGAGCCGTGTGAGCTGCCATGTGTAGCATCAAATCAAATACCGCCAGGTGGAGGACTTGGGAATGGAGGTAGAGGGTCTTCACCTAGTGTGTCCGGAGTTGCAGCTCCATCGCCATCTCCATCTCATTCCCACTCATCGCCCTATGATCTACGGCGAAAAAGTCCACCACATCCAGATCCAGCACCTGGAACAAGTTCTGCATTGCCACCATCCGGTGGAAGTAGCATCTCTACAGCAATAGGATCATCCTCTCTTCCAGCAAGAAAACGGCCAAGGAGGACATGCTCATTGTCAACAGACGGTGTGTAAAAAATTATTATAATAATGATCTAATACAGTTCTTATAAATAAACATAAACAACAGAGAAATTTCAATTTTGTTAAAATTAGGTACCAGTACAAATACAGCTGCACACTACCTTCAGTATGAACTGCCCGATGAAGTTCTGTTGACCATTTTCAACTATCTGATGGAACAAGACCTGTGCAGGGTCTCACAAGTCTGCAAACGATTCCAAGTGATAGCGAATGATACAGAACTTTGGAAGTCTTTGTATCAGCAGGTCTACGAATACGATTTGCCGCTG
Source organism: Phymastichus coffea (assembly GCF_024137745.1). Classification (NCBI taxonomy): domain Eukaryota; kingdom Metazoa; phylum Arthropoda; class Insecta; order Hymenoptera; family Eulophidae; genus Phymastichus; species Phymastichus coffea. Next base: position 98,487 of record NW_026707045.1, on the reverse strand, counting down.
TTTAACCCGGCGGCTTGTAAATTCGAATTCGTCTCGCCAGACGAATCTGATTATCCAAATCCGTGGAAGGAGAGCTTCCGGCAGCTGTATAGAGGTGTACACGTGAGACTCGGCTATCAGGAAACCAAACAAAAGGGCAGGAGTCTGCCGTGCTTTGGTACAGTTCAAGCTGCACTCGACTACATCGACGAATTTCGAAACAACAGTAGTGCTACCGGCGGTAATAGTGGCAGCAGCTCTTCGTCCAACAGCAACTCTAGCAGTAGTGCAAGTAGTCAAGGTAGCTGTTGTCTTGCAAATGCGAGCGGTGCTGCCGGTAAACATTTGCTCATTTTTCTTGCGAGTTATTCGTCATTACACTCTCACTTGTAACATTCTCATACTTTCCGCAGGTGCTAACGGGACGAGTAACTCTTCTGGAAGCAATGTTAACAGCGAAGAGCCAGCTCAACATCTGGTATTCCTACATGCAGGTACATACAGAGGTGAATTTCTCGTGGTGGATAGTGACGTAGCGCTAATTGGCGCAGCAGCAGGCAACGTTGCCGAGTCTGTTGTCCTCGAGCGCGAGAGTGAGTCCACTGTGACGTTCGTTGAAGGCGCAAAACGTGCCTATGCCGGTCATCTTACTCTCAAGTTCAGTCCCGATGCCGCAAGCACAGTCACCCACCACAAACACTACTGCCTCGAGATTGGTGAAAACTGCAGTCCAACCATCGACCATTGTATCATCAGAAGTTCGAGCGTGGTCGGAGCAGCGGTCTGTGTATCCGGTCTCGGTGCCAATCCTGTAGTGAAGAACTGCGATATTTCAGATTGCGAAAACGTTGGGCTTTATGTGACTGACTATGCGCAGGGTACTTACGAGGACAATGAGATATCGCGTAACGCTCTTGCGGGTATCTGGGTGAAGAATTTTGCCAATCCGATAATGCGTCGAAACCACATACACCACGGCCGGGACGTGGGTATTTTCACCTTTGATAACGGCCTTGGCTACTTCGAAGCTAATGACATTCACAACAATCGCATCGCCGGCTTCGAGGTAAAGGCCGGAGCGAACCCCACAGTTGTTCATTGTGAAATCCACCATGGCCAGACAGGCGGCATCTACGTACACGAGAACGGGATGGGACAGTTTATCGACAACAAGATCCACAGCAATAATTTCGCCGGCGTGTGGATCACCTCCAATTCTAACCCAACAATCAGGCGCAACGAAATCTACAATGGGCACCAAGGTGGCGTTTATATCTTTGGCGAGGGTAGAGGTCTCATCGAACATAACGATATCTATGGTAACGCCCTGGCCGGTATACAAATCCGAACCAACTCCGATCCTATCGTTCGACACAACAAGATTCACCATGGTCAGCATGGTGGTATTTATGTGCACGAGAAGGGCCAAGGTCTTATCGAAGAGAACGAGGTCTTTGCTAATACATTGGCTGGTGTTTGGATAACGACTGGTTCCACGCCGGTTCTCCGACGCAACAGGATCCATAGTGGTAAACAAGTTGGTGTTTACTTTTACGATAATGGCCATGGCAAGCTCGAGGACAACGACATTTTCAACCACTTATACTCGGGAGTGCAGATACGGTAAGTAATTCACGACGCTTTTATACTAATTCAATACCTGCTATGCGTTGTAGACCTTGTACTTTATGCAATCGTTTAATGACGTTTTTAGGACGGGAAGTAACCCAGTCATTAGGGGTAACAAAATATGGGGAGGACAGAATGGTGGTGTTTTAGTTTACAATAGTGGATTAGGTTTGCTTGAACAGAATGAAATTTTTGATAACGCCATGGCAGGAGTCTGGATAAAAACTGATAGCAACCCGACCCTTAAGCGAAACAAAATATTCGACGGTAGAGACGGAGGAATTTGCATATTTAACGGAGGCAAAGGTACGTATGGCGGTAGCTAAAGTTTGTCAAAATTAAGTTGCAATATCAAAATGTCGCAATCATTGATGCCAACCTTAATTTACAGGCGTTCTCGAGGAGAATGATATATTTAGGAACGCTCAAGCCGGAGTGCTCATATCGACGCAGTCGCATCCGGTACTAAGGAGGAATCGGATTTTCGATGGCCTAGCCGCCGGCGTTGAAATAACGAATAATGCTACTGCCACTTTAGAGTTTAATCAAATTTTCCACAACAGGTTCGGTGGTCTGTGCTTAGCGAGTGGCGTGCAACCGACTATTCGAGGTACGTAATCTTTGTTTTATCAGTGTTTATCCTTGTAAATTCCTACTCTTAATTAACACACAATGAATGTTATTATTAGGTAACAAGATCTTCGATAACCAGGATGCAGTTGAAAAAGCTGTCGGAAACGGACAGTGTTTGTACAAAATATCGTCTTATACGTCATTCCCAATGCACGATTTCTATCGTTGCCAAACGTGCAACACTACTGATAGGAATGCTATCTGTGTCAATTGTATAAAAACGTGTCACGCTGGTCATGATGTAGAATTTATTCGACACGATAGGTAATAACATGACTGTTTTTCCAATCCCCTTCAGTTTTTAACGTTAAAAAGAACAGTAGCAATAATTTTTTTCGTGTGTGCTAGATTTTTCTGTGACTGCGGAGCAGGAACTCTGAGTAATCAGTGCCAGCTGCAGGGCGAGCCAACGCAAGATACAGACACTCTCTACGACAGTGCTGCCCCTATGGAGTCGCATACGCTTATGGTTAACTAGGATCTAACTTAAAGAAAAAATTTGTGTATGCCGTCTTATGAAACACATCGCGTCTCTGCTACGTTATTTCTCAAGTTCAGACCTGAAAAATCTATCGTGTTGCAGAATTTTACAAAAAATCCAGCAATCCGCACTGTGACAAGACGGTAAACTATTTAATACAGAAAATAGTGAAGCCCGCATTAAAAAAATTTATAGATTAGTAGGCAAAAAGGTATAAATAAAAACGAGAAGACTATAACAATGGTTAGCGGTAACCAATTTCTTTCCACAGATAAGTTTAAGCAAATCACATTCAAAAGAAAAGAAACGAACCAAGTGATCAAGAGCCGCACGAACATGCGTCTGCGTCAGCAGTAGCATGTAAAAGAAAGAGAAAGAGAGAAAAAGAGGAATGATTATTATTATTATTATTATTATTATTATTATTATTCTTGTTTTACTCTGATGCGTATTCTTCAAAGGTGGCTGTTAAAATCAATAATTCGAAATCTCGAGTGTTACAATTTTTTTCAAATTTAAGAGGATCATTAAGTGCATTACGGAATTTGAGTATGTATTCGGGTATATCTCAAAAAGAAACAGCTCTCTTGATACCATGAACAGGTTTCCATCAAATGGCTTGAATACTGATGGAGAGCGTTTTCCATTACATACAGAATATTTAATTCGCTAGCTGCCAATCGTGTAAATTTGTGTATAATCTAAAAATAAAAAGTAGTGTTTAAAAGAAATTAACACGCGAATCTTATAAATATAAAAATTTCAAAAGGGGGGCTGACAACCACCGTAAAATCATAATTTCTTTGGCACGAATCATAGTGAATTTTAAACTTTATAAAATTCGTTGTAGATTAAAATATTTTAAAGTGCTTCAAGTATGGCTATGCGAAGAATAATTGATTAGCCGTCAAAATTGAAGAAAAGTTTGATATGTGATATGAGCATAACTTCCAAATGGAAGTAATAAATACGAGAAGTAAGCAGATCAACTAATGCAATATCAGCGTTAATAGTGAAGTACAATGAACTCTCCTTATTTTATCACTAAGGAAATACACCATTTCCTTTTAATACCGCGATATTTCAGTTTTACCTTATGTGTAATGGTAAATGTGATGGTCCTAAGCTGTTTACAAGGGCTAAGTGCATAATAGAATTCAATTGCGGAATTATAACAAAAAAACTAATGAATATTTAAGAGTATATTTAAAAATGCACCTGAAGGTGATTACCAGTGACAAAATAATTAGCGATTAAAGTCGAAAAATGATGTAACAAAGTTACTGTCCATTGATCATGTTTCAAAGTAATGTCAAGAATAAATATAGTGAAGTGGTTTTTTAATAACAAAAAATCAAGTTAGTGATAATATCTAACTATATTAGAACAAACAAATTTAATAGTTATAAAAAAATCTTGAAATTGAAAACGATTACTGCGTTTTTTGGAAATAAATATACTTTCCCGTACTATAATAGTGTCTGCGATGCATTTACCGATAATAATTGTATTCGCACTTGATCCCGATGTCTTGGGCAGAAGTGAAGAAGTAACGACAGATAATAACACAAAAAGATGAAATTGTCAACGTTACAGACTTTACCAATACAAACTCTTTGGTCTCTTCTCTCTTTCTCTTTCCTACCAACAAGCAGTTTTAACAATTTACTTATAATAAATCATGCATCACAAAACTGAATGAAACTGTTTATTCTTACGGAGAAACGCATAAAATAAATTAATGAATGAAAAATAAAAAGCAAAAGTTTAATTGGAAAAGCAGCTTGTTGGTTAGGGAAGGATAGCCTTTGATTGTTTAATTCAAGCTCTATAATTAAATGTTCTCGTTATGATAATCAAGTGCGCGACCAGTAAAAAGTGTCATGTTAAGAATAGTGAAACAATTAACTTGTAGCATGATGACTGAAAATATGCTGATGAAACAAAGAGAGAAATCAAAGAGAATATTTGATTTCGTTTTTGTTACTCCACGTACATAAACAATTGTATGTATTTCTTAGCGGATGCCCGAGTCTCATGAGGATTTTGAAAATGAAACAATGTAAAAAAATCGAGCGATTATTTTAAGTGTTGCACGCATTGTTTTTGTTTTTGAGTGACGTAATAATCTGTCTATAGGATGGGCAGCACGCAATAACTTATCATTTATAGAATTTCTTCCAATTACAGCTCATTTTTATGTTATTTTCAATCAATTAATATTTAATTTGTGGAACTATTTAGCTTATTTACATTAACAGTTACATATGATTAATTTGATTATACGAGTGCGTTCTGAAACAAGACTAAAATTCTATTCTTATGATTACTTCAAGATGTACAATTTTCATAGGACATAGAATTCGATTACCGAACTGATTAACCGTCTATTGATTAAAAGCTATTTATGTTTAAGAATGATAAATTCACTTTATTTGCTCGTAGATTTCTGATTGAAAATCAACTGGATTCTAATTATCTTTATATCCTCTTCATTTTTTATATGCAGTATTAAAATTTGGCAGCGTACGTAAAATTTATTTTTGAAATAAAACTGAGAAAAACTTTGTTATTGTAAGTGATGCTTACATATTTATAAATAAACTTTTAACGTATTCTTTTTTTAATTTCCGTACTATGGATTGTATAATAAATATTAATAGGCTTTTTATTAATATTTTGTGCCCGCCGTTACTCAAGTTTGATGGTGTTTGCGTGCGTTTTGCGTGGAAAACTCTACCGTTGCTATTGTACTCTAACCAGTCATGTAACTCAATATCTGCAAAAAAATCGATGCACATACGTTTCTTTTATTTTGAAGGATACAAAGTAGCTTCCATGCACATTATACATTAAGTCTAAAACAAATACAATATTGCATAGCATTACAGAAATTGAGCAAAAAATATTATCTTCCTGACAAATTTGTAGAAAAGAGAGTCGATGACTGACACTTTAATAACGCTCGAGTTTTTCACCATTGTTGGATGTACAGTTAGAAAGTAAGTTGAGTTATTTTGAAATGATCAATATGTAAATCTGTTGTCATTATTATTTTTTAGTTAAGTTTTATAAGATAACACCATCACAAAACTTGTAATAATCGACTGAGCACATGCCAAGTAAATAAAAAAAAAATGAAGAAAATAAAAGTACGAAAACACTTTAACGAAAATAAACGGTAATTTATTGCACGCGCATCCTCAAATCCTTCACCGGCTTGAAATAACGCAACCAACTACGTATACTTTTAAATAAGCGCGCCGCCAAGATGTTTTTGCGGATCGAACGAATAAGTATATTGCGATATACTCTGGCGAAGAAATCAAATTCGAACAAGACTGGTCTGACGCTGTAATATTTGTTGTCGTATGTGTATGACTGTGGGTATGAGATAACGAAGTTAGGACAAGGCTATTTGTACATGATAAAATGCACAAGAATTGTGAAAATAATGTAAAGTGTGATGAAATTCGAAGATGTAACTTCTTGTACCGCAACTCGTTTTTGTAAGCTTACATCATTTGTCGACTTTAATTTTACTTTTCTCATTCTTTTTTATCATTATTATTATCATTATTATTCTTGCTCCTATGCTAATCTATTTTGTAGGGTTGCGTTAGAATCTCATTTTAGGGGTGTGAGTGTGTATGTCTCGCGTTTGAGAGAGGAGCATATAAGAGTGAGCAAGCTATAGATAGCCATCTTAATTTTCCCATATTCTACGTTACTCTTGTTTCGCGTTTGTTCATTTGAAAAATTGTATTCGAGTGAAAGAGCCACACTTTCGCTGCTATTATTTGTGATTAAGTTTACCTGTATCTCGCGTCATCCAAGTTTTTTTCTAGCCAACACCGTTCGATATCTTCTTGTGTGTTATATTTTTTATCGATTGTTTGTTCACTATGATTTATCCTAACCTTAGCATTATTATCAACAATGTTTGTCATCGTCATTGTAAATGTTGCTTCGATGAATCGAATGATATTGCGATGGTTTCATATTTATTCGGTACAGCTCAGTCTTATTTTCATGAATTGTTCGAACACAGCTCCATTCCAATAATCGTTTCTCGAATCACAATTCATGGCCCGTTTTCACACGGTTTTTACTTTCACTTAGCCAGCGCAAGTGCTTGCCATTATTATGTTAGTTGCCATAGATGACAATGTTTTTTTCCTCGACTCTTCGCCTTTACAGCGTATAAATTTATTATGTATGTATATTAACTTACGTATTTCAACGTACATAGGAAATACGCGACAATGAATACTACATCAAACACCACCCACACAAGTCACACAAACACACCATACACAATGGAAGTATCTGGATGAAAGCATACCTCTACGTATGTACTTTGTAAATAATTTGCTCATTATATATACATATGATTATATAAAAGTATACATAAACGCATTCATTATATACAGCTATGATAGGAAATACATTATTATAAATTATACTAATCATTTTTCACTGTTTTTATTCCGCACTCCCCTTCTCAGCGTGCGCTTATTGATGAATCGGCAGCTCGAAGTATGACACAGCACAATGGAAATTATTGAGCGACGAACGAGCAAAGACATCATTTGTAAAAGCGCGCTTTGTATCTCAAATTGGTCCATCAATGTTCCAAACGAGCTGTTCGGAGCGTAACCGTGATACGTACATGCATTTTGCAGTAAAAAGCAAGTTGCCGTTAAACACGGCGACAAGGTAGAAAAAAAATTGAACAAGCTACAATAGTGTGGCAATCAAGTTGAAACTAGGTGGCTATGTACCGGCTGATATAAGCGGCGCTAAAACTTTGAAGAGGTTGAATTGGTGGTTGCGCAGCTACTTTTCGCTGCTTTCACGACTGCACTATTGCGAGCTTACAAAGAGAGTAGCGCTTAATAGAAGCGCCACTTGGACGACCGTCAACAGGCCGTTCTCAATGTAAACCTATAATGCTTTGGTGGAATAATATCCGTGCCGTGTGTGGCGTTTGCTCTCGATAGCGATATGACCGGGTGCATCGACGACTGTGCAATCGCGCGTGCTTCGTCGAGCGATCATTGATGAAGCGGAGAAGCGCTGGCATCATGCAAGGCTATTCGTGTCAATCGTTTCGATTGCGAAGAAATCTGTACTACTTTGATGTGTAATTAGGTCGATGGTCAGAATATCGCCATATCGAGCATAAATTGATAAAGTTATTCGTGTCAAAGCGGAGGATCACGCAATAATTTCGTTTGCCAAGAAAATCTCCGAGTGGAGTCGCATATTCGAGTGCACGGACGTAGTGTTGCTTTGAACTTTCTACATTTGCCTTTTTTTCACTTGCTCGAATTAAACTTGGATCGGGGTCAGGCTGTGCGCTGAAAGATTTATTTTATATTTTCACGAGTTAAAAGCGAGCTTGCAAGCTTTAATTTGTCGAGATATATTACGTATATTTATTATTATAAATTTTGCGTTTGATGCGTGCTTTTTGCAGGTATATTATGCATCTTTTAAGAGCTGAGACTCAATACTACTAGCACGCTTTTTCGAAAAACTGCATTTTGATTTCTACCAGATGTATTTTTTAATAGATAAATAGCATCTAACAATTCGCTTAGCGAGCGTCTTCCAGTATGCAGCTCGTTGAATTTCGCTCGCAGTACACACTCGATATCCAATCGCCGATCGATGCCTGCGCTACTTCGGCAGATCGATGCCGAAGATGACAAATAGAATGGGCAGAGGTCTGGTTGTGCTCGAAATGGAGTGTAGCTCGTCGTAAGTCCGGTCGTTACTCTGGCAACAAATGCGCACACACTAGTACCACCCCTTTTACCCGCGCACTGTTGCAAGTTTCGTTCTCCCATTCTCATTTGGCTACATTTGTATTTCTTGAACTCTCCAGTTAACGACTAATCTTTTGCCCGTAAACTAAGAACAACTCGCAAAGGAAATACTCGTGGAAAAATAAATAAATGAGGCCATTGGGGCTAATCGTACAAGACTAGGCTATTTATTTGATTACACGATATCGGACACTAGTAATAGAATTGTCACGTTATCGAACACTATCTTATTTTAAATTTCAGGACTTTGCTCCGATTTTGTATTCTTCGATCTGCAGTGACGTCAAAGTTTCATTCGGCTATTACGATTGCAAATGAACAGTCGCATCAGCCGCATCCATCCAACGAAAACTCGAGCGGCTTTCTCGCCAATATTTCACGATTCCCTTTCCGAGAATAAGTGCGCGGAGCGTAATTTCGGCGTCGCACCGAGGTCGCTCCATCGTCCGAGCGCCCCGTCCGCCGCGTCGAATGCACGCGAAGCCACATCGCGGCCGCCGCGATTATCAAAGGCCGCTTGGTCCGTGCGCGCGCGCGCGCATAAATTTAGCCTAATCGCGGACGATTCGCGCGTATCAGCGTCCGATCGGCTCGTCGGGGCCGAGCGACGCGGGGGCTCGCAAGCTCGGCGCGTCCCTCGGCCAGGCGGACGATCGGCGAGCGAGCGAGCGAGCGAGCGAGCGGCCGCCCCCGGACAGGAGCCGCTGATCCAGCCTTGGCAGACGGAACCCGGGCGCAGAGACGACAATCGCCGCGGCTCGGCGGAGCGAACGGGTCGACCGGGAGGGAGGGCGGCAGAGAGGGAGGGAGCGCGCGCGCGTACGCCGACGGAGTGTCGGCTGCGCGGCGGGCGCTGCGCGCGGCGCCGCGGCCAGCGCCGGGGGGAGCTCGCGCGCACTCGCTCGAGCGGCCAGTCGGTGCGCGCTGGGAATCGATCGCCGCGCGGCGCCCGAGCAAGTGGCAGAGCGCTCCCCGTCGCTCCGGCTGTGCGAGCCTCCGTGTCCAGGACGAGCAGGCGGCGGGCGCGTGGACGACGCGCCGGGCTGGCCTCGCCGAGGAGCAGCCGCGGCGGCGCGCGGACCGCGGGCGCGAGCGCCGACGGCTGCGGCGCCTGAGCAGCCCGCGCGCGCGAGAGGAGCATGCCCCAGCCTGGCGGAGGCGCCTGCCGCAAGCCGCTGCTCCGAGCGACGACCACTGGTCGACGAGGGGGACGAGGGACGAGCGCCGGGCGCCGCGCCAGCCCGCGCAGTCGAGCGACCAGTCGAGCGGGCAGTCGAGCGGCGGCGGAGCATGGCCGTCGCGACGAGCCCGCCGACACCGACGCGGCCGGCCGCCGGCAGCCGCCCGCTGCCGCTGCTGCCGCTGCTGCCGCTGCTGCTGCTGGCGCCGCTGCTGCTGGCGCCGCTGCTGGCGCGCCCGGCCCGCGCCACGGGCAACTGGGACAAGGACGACGAGGATTCGGGTAAGCGAGTCGCGAACGCCGCCCGGCGCCGGCGCGAGGCCTAACGTGCTTGCTGCGCGCAGTGACGACGATCGATGTGAGCGCGGTCCTGGGGCGCACGGCCTCGCTGCCCTGTGACATCGAGCCGTCCACGCGCGACGACCGGGTCTACATGGTGCTGTGGTTCCGCGAGTCTTCGGTCAAGCCCATCTACAGGTAAGCCGCCGCCGTGCCGCGCCGCGCCGCTCCGCCGGCCCGCCGGCCCGCCGCCCCGCCGCTGGCGCCCCTCACGCGCGCTCTCTGCTTCTCGCTGGCTGGCGCGGCAGCTTCGACGTGCGCGGCCGCGCGTTCAGTAAGGCGCTCAACTGGTCGGACGACAACGCCATGGGGCCGAGGGCCTACTTCATGCCGCAGGCGCGCCCGGCCGCGCTGGCCCTCGAGGCCGTGCAGCTCAACGACGAGGGCATCTACCGCTGCCGGGTGGACTTCCGCAACTCGCCCACGCGCAACTTCCAGGTCAACCTCACCGTCATCGGTACGTGCGCCGCTCGGCCGCGCGCCCCGGCTGCTCGGCCGACTGACCCGCGCCTCTCGGTTCTGCAGTGCCGCCGCATCAGCTGCTCATCTACGACAGCTCGGGGGCGCAGGTCAAGTCGGTGCTCGGCCCGTACCAGGTGGGCGCCCAGCTGCTGCTGACCTGCGAGGTGCGCGGCGGCAAGCCCGCGCCGCAGCTCGGCTGGCTGGCCAACGACAAGGAAGTGGCTGCGAGCCTCAGCGAGGAGCCCGCCAACAACATCGTCGTCGGCAAGCTGCTCGTGCACCAGCTCCGCCGCGACCACCTCAACACCACCTACAAGTGCCGGGCGTCCAACACCAACCTCGTGCCCCCGCTGGAGAAGTCCGTGCTGCTGGACGTCTACCGTGAGTCCTGTGTCGCGTCTCGTGCGTCGCGTGTCGCGTCCCGAATTGGCCTCCTCCCCCAGCCCGCCCATCGCCATTCGGGACACGCGTATATTTCGATTTCGCTATCGCCTCGCCTCGCCTTGCCTCGCCTCGCCTCGCCTCGCCTCGCCTCGCCTCGCCTCGCTCAAAGGAATCTTTGTCGGCGAGAGCATCAATGTAACGACCACGGCGCTTAATGGATTCCGGGGGATCGCTCCCCGCGTGCCACCTATCGCTTATTCATCCGTCGAGCCTTTCTTTCGGCCCCCCAGCACGCACTTGTCCTCCCCCTCGGGCTCCGTTCCTCGAGATTATCGAACTCGTAAAAGCAGAGTCCTCGTTAACGACCCGCCGGCTTGTATCTTCGAACGCCTCTCGCACCGAGCCGCGCGGGCTCTTATATTTCGTCGGCGTGCCAATCAGTCAATTTCATTCGGAACGATGAATTCCGCAATATCGATGAGAAGCAAGTCACGCGAGGAATTCAATACCGACTACGCATCAAACTTTCATTACGCACGGTGGACTGGTGAAACGGATTGGCCGGGGGATCGAGGAAGCGCTCCGAAAAAGCTTGGAGCTCCCGAGAGCCGAGCGGACAATGCGATTGATACATTTTTCATTTCGCTGCGGCGCAATCGAATCGATAATCAATCGCGAAAATATCGAGCGCGGATCGATGCCGACCGGAGAGCGCCGAGCTTCCTCGAAGCGAATCGCTCGCAGAGCGGCCGGCCGGCCGGCCGACCGACCGACCGGTCGACGACTGACCGACGCGCGTGCCGATGACGTTGCAGTGAAGCCCGTGTCGGTCAAGATAACGAACAAGCCGCTGACGATGGAGGCGGACAAGGAGTACTGCATCGAGTGTCAAGTGGAGGGCTCGCATCCGAAAGCGCAGATCAGCTGGTTCGCGGGACACGCGGCCTTCACCGAGGCTCAGGTGGCTGAGGAGGCGAGCGACGGCAGCCCGATGCTGCTGGTGAGCAGCCTGACGTTCTCGCCGCAGCCCGAGGACAACGGCAAGGTCCTCAAGTGTCGCGGCGAGAACCCGCTGCTGGCCGACTACCAGCTCGAGGACTCGTTCCAGATGAACGTCGTCTGTGAGTACGAGGCCCCGGGCCGGCGCCGAGAGCCCGTCTTAACCGCGCGCTCTGCCTTGCAGTCCCGCCGATAGTGCAGCTGGAGCTGGGCAACACGCTCGACGCGGCCAACATCAAGGAGGGCGACGACGTCTACTTCGAGTGCAAGGTGCGCGCCAACCCCGAGCACCACAAGATCAGCTGGCGGCACAACGTGAGTCCCTCGGCGAGCGCGCGCGCGCGGCGACCGGCTAATCGAGCGTTCCACCCGCAGGGCGCGCCGCTGGCGCACAACCAGCCGGCCGGCGTGATCATGAGCACGCAGAGCCTGGTGCTGCAGCGCATCGAGCGCGCCAACGCCGGCAACTACAGCTGCTTGGCGAGCAACGACCGCGGCCAGACCAGCAGCTCGCAGGTGGCCCTCCGAGTGCAATGTAAGTCCGCCCGGCCGCCCGCGGCCCCGCTCGGCGCCCGCCACTACCCGCGCGCTCTGTTCGCAGTCGCGCCGAGGTGCGCGCGCAAGGAGGTGCAGCTGGTGGGCGCCTCGCTCGAGGAGTCGGTGCGGCTGCGCTGCGAGGTGGAGGCCGACCCCGCCGGTGCGGTCGACTTCGTCTGGGAGTTCAGCAACAGCGGCGAGAACTTCGAGGTGGCGCCGGCCGGCGCGCGGCTCGACCGGGGCGGCGGCAACGACAGCGAGCCCGCCGCGGCCGGCGGCGGCGGCGGCCGCCGGCTCAGCAGCAGCGAGCTGCTGTACACGCCGCTGTCGGAGCGCGACTACGGCGCGCTCAGCTGCTGGGCGCGCAACGCCATCGGCAAGCAGGCGCAGGCCTGCCTCTACCAGGTGGTGCCGGCCACGAGGCCCGGCCCGCCGAGCAACTGCAGCGCGCGCGCCTGGACGCCGCCGGCGCCGGCCCGGCCCGAGGAGGTGGACGGCGCGGCCGCGCCGGAAGAGGCCGAGCAGGCGGCCGAGGCGGACGAGGCAGCCGCCGCCGCCGCCGCCGCCGGCGCCGACGAGCCGGCGCTCGAGGTCGAGTGCGCGCCCGGCTACGACGGCGGCCTGCGCCAGCACTTCTGGCTGGAGGCCTACGAGCTGCCCTCGGGCCGGCTGCGGCTCAACCAGTCCAGCCTGGCCGGGCCCGGGCCCGAGGCGGCGCCGCTCTTCCGGCTGGCCCTGCGCCGCCTGCTGCCCGCCGACCAGCTGCAGCTGCTGCTCTACGCCGGCAACGCCAAGGGCCGCAGCGAGCCCCTGGCGCTGGACGAGCTGCGCCTCAGCGAGCTGGGGCTGCGCGCGCGCGGCGTCGCCGGGGACGGGGCCGCGGACGGGCCGGGCGCCGGCGGCCTCGCGGGCCTCGTGCTGCTGGTCGCGGGCTGCCTGCTCGGCCTGGCCGGCGCCGCGCTGGCCGTGCTGCTGCTCGTCTACCGGCGCCGCGGCAGCACCTCGCCCGTGCACGTCGAGCCCTACATGAAGCAGCCCATCATCAGCCCGCCGACCTCGCGCAACAACTCCATGCTCGACCTCACCCACCAGCACCACCATCACCACCAGCAGCAGCAGCAACAGCAGCAGCAGCAGCAGCTGCAGCTGCAGCAGCAACAGCACCGCCACCACCACCACCATCACCATCACCCGGACCACACCTACTTCGTGGAGTACACGCTGAAGCAGCCCAGCCTCGGCCAGGCCGACTACGCGGCGTTGGCCAACCAGCCCGACATCATCCAGTCGCCGCAAGGTAGGTCTGGCCCGCGCGTCCCTGACCCGCCCACTAGCGCTCTGCTTGCTTCCGCAGTCGACCAGGACAAGATGAAGCCGCGGGAGCCGCAGCTCTTCCTGCCCGTCAGACCCGACACGCTGTTCGCGCCCTACGACGTGCACAAGCCCGGCCTGCAGAGCAACCGCTGCACCGTGAGTATGCCGCCCGAGCGCGCCGCGCCTCCGGCCAACTCGCTCGAGCGACCGCCTCCTCTCTCTGTCTCTGTCCACAGCTGAACCCCTTCTCCGCCAAGTCCTGGGAGCCCATCAGCTTCAAGGCCGACCGCAACCTCATGAAGGAGATCATCATCGCCAACTCCATCCCGGGACCCGAGAGCTGCGTCTAACCGGTCCTGGCCCTCCTCCTCTCGACCCCCACCCCGCCCCGCGCGCAAGCTGCACGTACGCACGCACCTCGCCGCCTGGGCGAAAGACCGTCGCGCGCGCCAGACCTACCGGTACCTACCGAGGCGAACTCCGCGTCCCCGCTGTTGCCGCGACCCGCGGATCTGGCGAAAGCGGGGCACAACGGACTCTCTCGCTCCCTCGTCCCTCTCCCTATGTATGTGCGTGCGTGCGAGGTGCGAATGCGACGCTGTGCGATACTCGTAAACTCTAATTATATAAACGAAAACCGTAAATCTGTGTATTTGATATTGGACTCGCGTGTACACCGAGGGGAAGCGAGAACGTGTATCTGCGAGAGACTTTTCACTTGTGTAGCCGAGGGTACTTCGTAATCGTTTCGTCGATCGGTATACCGCCGCTAGCAAGTTAGCGCAAGACTGACCGGTCGTTTCTGTCCCGCGTTTGTTTTCCACTGCACAGCCGCGAGGGACGCGCTGGGTCGACGAGCAACGTCCGACTCCTTTCCTCTGCGGTCCGCTGTCGCAGTCTGTCCTTGGGCGCTGCGCTCGCTTTCGTTCCGAACTTTACGGCGATCTGCTTGCCCTTGGTTTCGCGCCAACAAAACGCCCCTTCCGCAAGGGATCTCCGCGCGTCCCCATTGTTTCGCGATTCGAAACTCGGCCTGACTCGAGCTTTCGGTAAAAGCTCGCCTTCTCTTCTAGCATTCGTCGAGGCTCTATTTGCATATACATATACGCATTTGCGAACGAAAAGACTGAATAACGTTGCTTTGGAAGATCCGAGTAAAAAAAAATGAAGGAAAAAAAAGAAAAAAAGAAAACATTCGCGATCGAATCAACTGCCAACGCGAAACGCGAACAGCCGTTCGAGTTACACGTCCAGCGAGTTTTTTCCTTGTTTGCCAAAATTCCGACAGAAAGCCACCTCGATGAGAACGCAAACTGTCTTTCCGTATCGTTCTAAAAGTACGTCGTGGGCGACGCATGTAGCTGTACTTTGTATGCCGTTGTATAACGTTGCGCTGTACCAATGTTTTTTCATATACCAATTATCTCGACTTTCCTTGCAGCTTTTCAGCAGCGTATTTCTAACGCGAGTGTACAATTTTACCACGAGAATATGCGAAGATGGCGAAAAATGAGAACAACTTTTTGTAACGGAGAGGTGTATAAAGCGTAATAATAAAAAAAAACTGTGAATAAATGTTAAGTAAGCCAGCTTTAGCACCCAGTTGTATTTCATTGTAGTGCTCACCAGTCAATTTTTTGACTTTATTCTCGCGTCTTGATTTGCGTCCCTTATTGGTTAAAACAGTCTCGGCTTTGGAGAGCGAATGGCAAATGGTACGGGAATGCATAAATCAGACTTGGCGCAAACCCGATTACCCAATATTCTCAAGTAAATCAGCCAAATTGCTATTATAGATAGCAAAGCCAGGAGGATCCCGTGTAACAGTTTGTTTCCAGGTGAATTCTGCATCGGACTCCTTGATTCACTTTCCGTCTCAGTCGCCGTGTCTTTGCTCTCTGTTATTGCCCTCTTGCCTCTTTGCGTTGATTCCACATCGCAATCGGATTTGCTTTCGCACATTTCCGACAGCAAGCAGTTCTAAAAGTGCGTCTGCAATTACACTGCATGCATTTACCTGGTCGACCAAGCAAACGATGCATTCGACGATGTTTTAGTACTCCTCGCTTACTTGCTGGCATTTCGACTTTTGTATTTGCTCGTTTACCAAGTCAACCACCTTACACTTGTAGCATAATAATTGCTGAATAAAATCGTTGATATCGCTGGCTATCATGCTCGGGCACGAATCGTCACAAGTCACGTTGTCCGACGACTTCTCATCGCATAAACAATTAACCGATGTCATACTTGCTTTTTACGAACATATTTTTTAATTTATTCTTAAAAAATATTAATGCTACCAAACGTATAAATTAGTCAACGACAAAACACGACTAAAATCGATGTTGCGAAAACCATCAGTCAACTTCACTGTTGTTATTATTCTGCTCTATCTTTCGACCAAATTTCAAGTAACCTAATAATGAATTCAACATTGTTCAGATATTTATGCAACAAGAATTCTTGCTTGGCAAATTTCAGCTCAAAATGGGTACCGTTAACTCAATCCAAATGCCCCAAACCCAAAGAATGTGACGAAATATTGAAAACTTTTTTAAAATTCAAAAATAGTAAGACATCCAATCAAAAAGCAAAACGATTTATAGCCGACAATGACCATCCCGATTGCGCTTATGGTAAAAAAAGAAGAATGATCAAATAATTGTAGGTATAAATATTTATATTTTGTCAAATTTCACAGTGTTCGAGCAAACTTACTTATAAAAGCAGTCTTTGCATTTTTCACTGATTTTATCTTATAAAATAACATATATTTTACTGGACAGTTAAATTCCTAAAAAATATTTACATTGGCGAGCTAAAAATGAAAACTGTATCAATGAAGTCTTGGTTTTTTTTCTGGTGGTGGTTTCATGTCTTTCTTATCTGTTTGTGACTCTTGTTTAATGCTTACAGCTGTAAATTTAAAATGCAACTGTCATTTTTTAAATCACAAGTATTTAAAGTAAAAAAGGTAATTAAATTACATACGGGGTTCTGCAACAGCTTGAACAGGTTTTGGCATGGGCAAAGGATATTTTCGCACTAGTTCTCTTAACAGAATATCAACCCTTTGTCGTTGAAATAGCGTGCTAGGTTCTTCTCTCACAGGGGTTTCTTTCTTTGCTGCTGCAGTTTTGCCATTTTTAAAGTCCCATGAATATCCTTTACTAGGATGATACCTTGCACATGCACTAGTTTCCTCAAAAGCTGATTGTAGATGATGTACTGCTGACAACTATAAAACAAATTCGATTTATTCAAATTAATCTCCTAATATTACAATTTTGCTACACTTACAAGTCTAGAATTCACTACAGACGCCAGATCAGGAGCTTGATAAACAACACCCGCAATGATATAATAATCAGCTATGGGAGTTGCTTGAGTAGAACAGTGGCGATGCTGTTTGCGTATCACATATAATATTGGCTCTTGCACATGTAAAAGAATATATTCTAAACCTGTCATGTTTCTACAGAGAAAAATACAAATTAATATTTGCTATTGGTTCATTATATACAGTTACTGATAATACTAACTGAAGCTGATCCAAACTAAGACGCTGCATCTTTACCATTTCATTATTACAAGTTCTGTCATAAAATGGATTTGACCTTTCAGAAAAATAGTCCATTATATTATTTGGATTGAGTATTGGAATCCAGGCACTGTCATGCCATGAAAGTCCCAAGGGGTTTTCTAAAATAATGACATTGTTTATTAAATTTTTGACTTTTTTTGATAATGTAAAATAAATTCCATGTAAACTTAAAAGAGACAACATCTTTTGAATATCACTTTTTAAACCAAATCAAAATATAATACTCTGAAAGATATGCATAGGTTAGTGTGATATATATTACTTGAAATATATAATATTTAATAATTCAATTATGAAAATAGCGTTAACTAAGAAAGATTATATAACATTTAATAACTGACTGCAATTCAAACTCAACGACGTGCGTTTTAAAAAATTATAAAGGCAAATTGTTTCTTACCTGGTATGGGCAATCGTCCGGGAATCATTGTGGAACGACGCTTCTAATATTTTTTCTAAGAGCTACATACACTTTTCGGGAATACAGTATTTTAAATAAAAAAGAAGACATTTATTTCATAAATGAACACCAGATTGTTTGTTTTGTCCGAACATAAAAAGGAGCAAGGCCTTAGAGTGGCGCCATATTGGTGGACCGACTGTGTTTGAGTGGCCGCTGCCATTTTAGATTTCGCGTTCCAGAGTTTCACAGTGTCGAGTGAGCACCACCATTTTAGTCATTTTAAAAATCAATTATCCGAAGATTTTATTCATAAATAAATTATGTTTTTAGTCATGGACATTTATACGTTGTTTTATCTCTTGTACGGTCATGGGATTCTTTAAAGTTATATATTAATTGTTCTAATAAAAATAGAATAAAAAATTATGTATATAAAGAGTTGTATTTATAATTTTTTTCATTTATATTAAAATGTTAATGATATAAAATTTGTTGTTAATTTTATTATATAATATATTACGTTTTATATTGGTACATATAAAATATATATTGGTACATGTAAAATAAAAAACAATCACTGTTGAGAAATATGTTTTAAATATATTATGAATCATATGTTATAGGTTAATTATTACGTCAATTGGCTAAGTCTACCAAGTCTACGCGCGCTTAGTAAACTTCTAGTTAACATCTAAAGTGCAGCTGGCCTGACAGCCATTCGCCGAAGCTGAACCCGCAGTCAACAATGCACAATTGAATCAATGGAACAAACAGATGAGAGATGACAGACGCATGAGAACCATATGAGACCATCGTTGTTTGCAGAAGCGACAGCTCTGTGGCGCTACCTATCGCCCGACGATTCCAATGAGTGTGCGTGAGAGACTGACAGAGATCGGATCAGAGTATGAGAATGAGGGTGAAAGTATAATCGTTGGTTTCAGCCAGCTGTTTATTTTTTATTTCCAGTGTTAAAATATCACGCGACACTTATTTCAAATGTAGATTCGATTTAACATCTTTTGCGTCGATTTTTTTATAATTATCACAGAAAAATAAATAGCGGTAACATTTCTCACTAATCGTCAACTCCAAGTGTCAATGCTTTACACCAAAAGTTACTTAATTATACTTCATTAAATTTATTACCATTTTTAGAGGTGATTTATTTTTCAACCAATGAGTCCTTCAAAAACCAAAAGGTAAATATACGTAATCGTTTTTAGATATTTCACCATCCATTCATGAAAGAGAAAAAAATATCTAATAAATTTCCATTCAGATACACGGAGATATATGTAGGTCAGTCATATAGTGCTGATTATTATTAATAGAAATTTGAATTTATTAGCGGATGTGCTATAAATACACGAATTCAAACATGAAATTCAAAGTTAAATACCTTATTTGAAAGTGGCGGTGCTGCGTAATGTTCCGCGCGAATAGCTTTGACATTTGACTACATGATCACGTGCATTAAAAAAATACTCAGTGTCGAGTGCTATATAAATTCATTTCTATCGTCTACTCGTCTCTTTCTTACACTCTACGTATGTAAAAATTAGTCATCTGACGACTTAACGGGATGCGAAAGAACTGGTTGGTCAGATATAAATAGAACACATTGCGTTCAAATCACCAACTATGAATTATAAATTGTACCCTTCGTAATGATGAACTAGACTTATAAATCAGCAAACTAATAAACCATACAAACCCTAAGTAATTATTCATTTTTCTTTGAAGAGTACAATTAATGCAAAAATTACTTGAGATTTGCAATCTTCATGAAATGGCCTAAAAATTGAGTTGTTCTGTACATATAACTGGGAAAGTTCTGCTATATAGGCTTCTGTAAGTTTTTTTTTACTTGTGTGAACTATGTAATGGTTTTCCAATTTCTATCCAAAAGATTATATGTCCCCTCTGAGTGACTAGACATTAATTTTTGAAATAAAATGATCAAATCTAAATTTATTTATTCCATAGTGTTACCTTTTTTATTATAGAATTTTTATTAGATAATCAATTTTTTCATAGCCACAAACTAAAACATTAGTTAAAAATTTGTTACATTTCTACTCCTGAATGTTGAACATCCATCTTTTGTTTACATTGAAATAGTTAAACTTTCCATATAAAATAAAAATGATTAAAATTGGTGTAATCATTTTCCTTTAATACAATTACCTACCTTTCAGAGATAAAACTAAAGATTCCCACTATGAATTGGTCCCTTTACATAGGAGACCTGACTTATTACAACAGTGCTGTAAATTATTGAATTCTGAATGGAAAAGAAGTGAAACTGCACGGTATATGTTTTTTATAGATAACATTTTTGCTAATATTGAAAGAATACTTGACAAAATTCTTTTCATATTTTAACTTAGATTAAGAAGTTTGAATGTTTCCTGTGATAATTTCCCAACTTCTCTTCTTTTACTCGATAAAAAAAATGAATTAATTGGTCACTGTAAAGTATCACTACTTGATAATGTAACTAACAGTGTGATAATAGAATCATGTAAGTAGAATTAATTAGAATTAAAAAATAATTGCGTGCTTGTTGTAAGTATGCTTTTTGAAAAAATAAGCATAAAAAATTTATTTCCAGTTATCATTCATCTTGCCTACCGATTTCAAGGACTAGGATCATTGTTATTGCAAGCAGTAGAAGATTATGTTTACAAAATTGGAATCAGACATGTATATTTGATGACAAAAGGACAAGAAAAATTCTATTTGAAGAATGGTTATGTTATTTGCGAGAAAATTAAACAATTTCTGAATTTTACAAAGAATAACACTTCTCAACAAATAACAGAAAACAATTTAAATTTAGAACAGAAAATAATGACCAGTGGTCCACCACCACCACCAATGCCTAATAACTTGAGACCACCACCAGCACATATTTCGTTCACATTATCTACACATACTTCTATGAAAAAAACACTAGAATTTTAATATTGAAAAAATATTATGATTCTGATACTATTTCATTACTGTAAACTACTAGTCAATATTATTCAAAATTAGTTTTACTATCTATATATGGTAGTTGCTTAGAGTAGATGTTTGGATTTACAAAAAGAATTTATTTCAAATTATAATTATATATTTTGATAAAATGATGTGTTTTCTTATTCATATTTGATAAATGTTGAAATTTTTATCAAAGTTCAAATATTTTTATACAAAAACTATCCCATTTCATGATATACAACTTTTATATAACTTTATATATAACTTTTCATATAGAATTTTTTACAAAATATATTATTTTAATGATGCAGTATCAGCAATGCCACAGATTTTTTGATAATGCTCTGGGGCTTTCAAGCTTTCAACCAAAAATTTTCCTAAACTGTACTTAGATATAGCTCGACCTGGTGACTCATCATATTTCACTGTGTATCGTGACAAGGGCTCATCTACAAATGTAATTTGTATGAGAGTGAATATTTGAATGATGATAAGAAAATATTTGAAAAGTACCTGCTATATGTGGTGGTAAAACAGCTATCCATTTCAATTGTGATTCTTTGATTAAGTCAAACATTCTTTGATGATCTTCATTCAAGGCTTGGAATATTGCAGGAACATTTTCAGGTTTGTAGAATAGAAATGCTAAAATTATTTGTAAAAAAGATAAATTAACAACAAAATTATATAAATAAACAAAATATTGATAATTCTTTCTTTTTCCTTTTGAAGTTCATGCAACTGTTAAATTACAAGTTTTAATACCTGACAAGCATATAGAAACTAAGTGTACATCATGTTGTTTCATGGCATCTAGGATATTTTTCATACCAGTTGACAGATCTGTAGTTGGTTCTGCATCAAATCAAAATTAAGCCTTTATATGTATATTTTTATTATTTAAATTAAGAAATATTAATTATTAACAAAATATATACTTAAATTATTTCTTGTCCCAAGTGCTACAACAACTCCATCCATGCCAGCTACAGCATTTGAAACTTGTTCAGCGTTGGTGACATCTCCAACAACAATATTAATTTTGTCTCTAAGATGGATAGGAACCTTTTCTTTATCTCTTACAAAAGCTGTAGTCTTCAACCCTTTAAAAAAATCAAATCAAAATTATTATTCATTTTGTAGGCCGAAATCATTTTTTATTACAACCAAGTAATTCTAAAAATTGGAATTCGTTTAGTAATTAGAAATTATATTATTAGTCGGAAAAATACTGGAGTACGTTAGCCAATAGGCTATTAACGTAATTTTTCACGAGGGAAAAAATTGAAAATTACTTAGTAATTTACGAACCTTCGGTAACTGCATGCTCCAAAGAGCACAAGCCGGTATTTCCTGTAGCACCAAATATTACAATTTTCATTTTTACGAACTATAATTCTACGTCAGTTTCGTTTCGTGGCAGTGACTCAACTATTCAGGTGAACAGCACGCCAGAAAGCGAAAACTATGATTATCTTAGAAATTTAAATAAGTAGTTTGCTTATCGCTATCAAGATTACCTATCATAGGCTACGAGAACTAGAATGCTGATCATTTACATTACCGTGCATAATTATTTCTTGGCTAAGATTGCGGTGTTGCCAATGTTTTCCAAAGAAAATATGAATTATTTGGGTTGGAATCACAAGAGTCCAACGTTAGACCGACATATGGTTGTCGATTTCAAAATATTAAAATGAAATGCAATAATTGAGCAATTAAAATTTGTCGACAGTCCGTAATTTTATTTATTTAATTTAAATATTACTGGCAACAATGTAGATTAGTATTTAGAACCATCTAGGAGAGCAGAGTCGTCTCAGGCACAGCGATGAGCTGCTCAGGCATCAATACCACAACAACCAAAAACACGTCAAAACCCAAGCTAACAATATTGTAAGATTATAACTTCCATCAACTCTAAAATAATTTACGTTATTTTAATTAATTGCTCTTATAAATGTTATTTACGATTCTTGCAACTACTATCAAAAGAATCTTCCATAACATTATTTAAAATCATTGTTTTTTGTGGTTAAATATAGAAATGTCATAAGAAATGTAGTTTGAAAAATACTTAAAGAACACTAGACAAAGGCAGTTAATTTTATTAATTTGAAATATAATAATATCGTTGATCACTGAATTAAATACAACATTGAGAAAGCAATGCCAGCTGTAACTGTCGGAGCTCCTCAGCGGAGCGAAGAGATGTATCAGGCTCTTAAAACTCATATTATCAAGGAGAGACAGAAAAAAAAGCAAGGTAAAAACAGCACTGCTTTATTAACATTTTATTCTATAATATAGTTAGTATCCTAATCTGTTGTTTATAATAATTTAGAGCAAGAGGCTGATGCAGAAACACAGCGTCAGATAAAAGAATGGGAAACTCAACAATTACAGAATACCATGACAATAGGTGAAACCCGTGATCAAGTTTTGGAATTGGAACATGAATTAGAATTGTTGAAAAAAGAAAAGCACCAATTGTTTGTTCAATTAAAGAAAGTTTTACACGAAGATGATAATAGAAGAAGACTTATCAAGGAAACAAAGTGGGTATTTTTTGTAGTACTTGACAATCAAGGACACTGTTCTATATTACTTGCCTACTTTTTTCCAGTGTGTGCTCTGAACCAATTCAACAAGTTAATAGTTATGTAGATCCAGCAGCTGGTTTGCATCCTCATTTGTATCTTCCACTCCCAACAAGGAGTCCTCTTTACAAAGTTACTACAGCCACACCTCCTCACACCTTAATTCCCAGTGTAAGAACAAAGATCTTATTTACTGTTTTGTTCTTTTCACAAAACTTACTGATAATTTAATATTAAGACATTTTAGATGAATATTAATTATAAATTCTATTGCTAATATCATAGGGACCTTTGAAACGATCACATAGCCCATCTCCACCCCCATCAGCTTCAGTTTCATATCATCCTGGATATGGGTACAAACCCCCTCCATCTATTGCAAGTTATATGCCATCTCAAAGTAAGTAAATGCATAAATTATATGTGAATAATTGTGTATTTATAAATCATCTAGGAGTCACTACTACAACTAATAATGAGCAGATCTATTTTTAGATTTCATCCGGGATTTATTATATTTAAGCTATCCATTGTGCAAAAATATTATGTTATCTATATTTTTTTAGAATCTGAAGATGCTGTCAGGAGGTCTGGCGATTCTCGAGTGGTGCTATGGAATAGTAAGTTAGCTCAAATTTTCAAAAATCGTTTTTATAAACTAAATGGTATATTTAACCAATTATTCCAAAGAACTATACAATAAATTAATTTTTGTGTATCTTTACAGAACCAGCAAATCAATTTCATAATCCTGGATCCAGTTATTACGGACCAACAGCAGCACAATACGACTTCGGACCATCAACATCACAACCAATACAGCGAGTACCAGAACCAAGTAAATCTGTGTACCTGACTGCTACGCGAGCTCCTCTACCTACTATCCAAACAGGTATATATTTTAATGCTGCTTCAATTAATTTTCCATAACTGGTAGTACGTACTTATCTAACATTTTTATATCGTCATTTCAAATGTAGCCACTTACTCAGAAGATAAATTCTACCCAAGACCAGGAAGTCACGTAGCAGTTCATGGAGGAACTATACCAATCCAACCACCGCAGGTAAGCTTCACGTGATTCTTTGTTATGTGAATTTTTGACAGGAGAATATTTCTATACAAATATTTAACCTATTTAGGGTGCTAAGACGGGAGGTATAACAACTGGTTATCCAGTGAGAGCGCCACAACCCCCTCAAGGGCCGTACCCACCTCCACCGCCGGGTACCTACGTGAA
This sequence comes from Phymastichus coffea, assembly GCF_024137745.1. Lineage (NCBI taxonomy): Eukaryota > Metazoa > Arthropoda > Insecta > Hymenoptera > Eulophidae > Phymastichus > Phymastichus coffea. The sequence goes on along the minus strand of NW_026707045.1, from coordinate 73,878 downwards.
CGTAACCGGTGCTACTGTACCAGGACGGCTTTTGTATACTCAACCAGGACCACGTTATTTACAGCGGGATTAGTTATTTATTGTAAAAAAAAACATTTTTTTTTATTTTGCTGCACTGATTAACATTATTCTGAGGTGGTATTTTTAAAACGGAAGATTTTTAATTAGTTTATTGTAAATCTTTTACTTAACTACCAATTTATTGATAGCTAGAGTACAATATATTATATATAGTATGATACGCGTGTACATCTGTATAAAAATATGAAATGTAGAAAGTATAATTATTTAAGAAATAAAATTAAAGAAACTATAATAATCATTTTTATAATTTACTTCTTTTATTTTAATGATTTTTTTAGATAAAAAATTAATCTTATATTTTTGTCTTAAAAACTGCCAGCTACTATTAATGAACCAGGCCTTAAAAGTAAAAACAGACTTTGGTTCTTAAAACGAAACAATCATCAAAATTGCTGATAACGCACTATTAACTACTAATGATTAACTTGGCTTTAAAAAAAAATATAATTCTATTTTTTTTTCAAATTAAACAGTATTAGTATCAAAAATACCATATCAAATATTTCGTTCATTAATTCGAACAATCGTCAGCTACCATCGTGTAAAATGAGATATTTTCGCGAAAGAAAACATAGGAACATTATAGTATTGACTAATCAGTTGATTTTATATCTTGAAACCATACTTTTTTTCTGAGTCTCTATGAGAGCTTCTGTACAAGTGGAGCCTGAGAGCTTCACGGCCAAGCACTTCTTCTTCACATATTTTACAATATATGGTCATATTTTCTTCAGTTCTACTCAGTCTGGAATCCCTGGAAAAGATTATTATTGTTTAAAGTTAAGAAAAAGAATAATACAAATTGAAAAGCACAAGCTGAATACTTACGATACTGCTAGTGATCGCAATGCTCGAGCATGAGCTATCATTTCTTCGGCTACTTCATCTACTTTATTTAATTGCAGAGCACTATGCAATGGATAAATACTATCTTCTTTGATTACAGCTTTGGTTGGCTGTAAAAATAAGCACTCGTCGTAGAGCCCCCATTTGTCAAAATTCGAAATTTTTTCTGGACTTTGCGACTTGGTTTGACGATAAATCAATAAGTTTAATAGATCGTAAACTTTGCGTTGACACTGAACTGCTTGCTCGGCGAGGTCGTCGATCTGATCGGTCTGTACACAGATGCCCATATTCATCCAATGTCGGAGCCTGTTGATCTACAAATAAAATTTAAAAAACAGTCATAAAAAAGTTTTTCAAGGACAGAAGTGTAGATAACTAACTTTCTGCAAATCTTCAATAGTAAACTCAGTGTCAAAATAAACTTCCATATCGTGTTCTGGCATTAACGACAGGCCAGTTCTGGAATCAAAACCGAGACCACAAAGAGCACCAACGTACTGGTTGCCTCGAGTGCTTCGTCTCAGCTCGATCTTAGGAGCAAAGATCAAACACATGAGTGCCGTTAAACCAGGTATGTTGGGCATAAGAGTTGTGTTGCGTAGTGTTAGTTGTGTGCCGCTTTGGTTTTGGCTGACCAGAGCGGCAACGAGAAGACGCTCATGTGGATCTTCAGGATTTGTATCGATTAGAATAGAATTGACGGAATTTCCCTCGATATTAACTTTCGTGGCCGAAGTCACTATAGCAAGACTCGACAGAGCGATCTCGAGTGGAGAATTAGGTCCCTTAAGCGTGACGACACACCTACAATCTTCTAAAGGAGGAGGATCCGGATAAGTACTGATCAAGAAATTCTTGTCATACTGCAAATATTCAAGGTATTCTCGATGTTTTGCTTCATAATCTATAATCTGTTCGCGCAATTTATGATTATACTTTGATAAGTAATTTTCCTCGGCGACCTCAGCCAAATTCAAATCCACTAGACGTTTATTGACATCGAGTAGTGAATTGTCGTCAAGGTTAGTAGACAGTTGCAAGTGCACAATACTGTCGACGACGGAATATATGCTGCCGTAGATCTGTTTCGCCTCTTTTACTGTACTGCAGAATATCTGACAAGCCTCCCTACTCCAACCCTTGGGATCTTTCTTTTTAGATGGCTCGATTTCGGATAAGCAGCACTCAAATGCCAAAGCTCGAGTTGTAGCCGCTAAATGATCCGGTTGAATTCTCATCAATTCTTTAACTCGAACAGTATCACGAAAACCGTGGTCGATGTACAGCACCTTGGCAAGCAATTCGCTAGATTTCTTGTCAAAACTCTCAATAACGACTCGATAGATTTTGTTGTCCTTCTTCCAGCGAGCGGCTACCAAAGCGCCGACGCTTGGTTCATCCTCAAATCTTGTTAGTGTTATGTTTTTTGAATCATTTAAGAATTTACGTATCGTGTCGTACTTGTGCTCTAAGTCTTTGTCGTCTGCAATGCGAACCCAAAATTGACTTGGATTTATGAAGTAGGAGATTTTTATTTGAATGTTGTTCTCATCAAGACCAGGAAGCTGAGGCAATGCCTTTGGCAAAATTCTCTTCATTGTTTCGTAATTTTCCTCGTTAAAGAACATACTGCAGGCATTTGTATCGATTTCCAGCTCACGAGCTCTCTGAAATACATAGAATTAACGCTTGTAGAAACGGAGCTGAAAAAAAGAAACAAAGAACGACTAGAATCATCGTTTACCTGCTGAGAGCTCGCTGAATCTAAAACGTCGATTTTTATTTCAGTTCCCATTTTTCGGAGTTTGAGGGCCTTGTAAACTGATAGTGAAACGTTGCCTGGTATGTCGGTTTGTTTCTGACTGTCGCCATAAATTTTATCGTCATTAAACATTATGTAAACCCGCATCGATCCATCGAATTCAACAAGCGTCTGCTTGTAAGTGGTTTCGCATACACCTCTAAAGACCTCTTGAATGCGTTTAGCATAGAGCTTTCCCGGCTGATCAGGTTTCCAGCCTTGTAGGAATACAGTTCTGGATGGATCCAAACCTCCAAGAGCACGAGTTCCTTGCGTCTCATCTGGATCGATGACTGGCGACTGATTCCTCACAAAGTAGTTTGGATAGAAAGCGCCGGCGAGGACAATTTTCAAAATTAAACCACGATCAACATCGTCGACGACCAATTTGTTTGGTCCCACTGTCTCCTTGATTCCTAGGCGCTCGAGTCTCTTACTAAGTTCGCCTACTAGGTAGTCTACCTCGTGCATCACCTTGATCTGTATGTAGTTTCGTTGAGCCCAAGAGAGCTCTTGACGGCTCTTCCTTCTGAAACGATTAGCTGCGATCTCACGCTGCCACACATGATAAGCACTAAGAAAAGCTAAGCTGTCACTAGTCGTGCCATCAGCCCAATGAACTTTTGCACTGTAAGCTTCCATCCGATTACGGAATGGGTTACTGAACATACTTTTCAACGACATACACGCGCCCATTATTATTGCATCTCGGAGCACGTTGAATACATGGCCCAGAGCTATGAGTTTAGCGATGTGAATGTCAATTGGCAGAGCAGCCATTACTCGTCCAAGATCCGTCAATTCACCGTCGAATTTGTTGTGAGTATCAGGTTTATCTAGTAGACCACCAGCCTCCTTCAGCAGCAATATAGTACGCTCTAAATTTTTCAAATCCGGTGGATCAATGGCTAAAGCGAGAACTGCTCTCGGCTCACCCATGTCAAGAAGTTTCGTTTGCAATACAACATTTTCTAGAGGTGCGCGCATAATTTCAGGATCTCCTTCTTCAGGCAATTGCTGTAAACGAATAATCGTACATTCTTAAAAGCCATTAAATACATTGTTAAAGTAAACTGTTTATACTTACATCGTAAAAATATTTTGAAATAAGACGATAAGCTCTACCATCCATCAGACGTCCGGCACGACCTGAACGTTGTTCACAGTTAGCCTTGCTTGCCCAAGTCAACTCTAAACATTGGAAATTAGTACCAGGATCCGTAATCAACTGTTTCGTTAAACAAAAATCAATAACTAAAAGAAAAAAGGTCTGAATTAAAATATTTTATAAATGCTTTGTTAATCTAAACTTACCATATTTAACATCATTTATTGTGATACTACTCTCAGCAATATTTGTAGACAAAATGATTCGACGATATCCTTTTGGCGGCGCATCGAATATTTTTTTCTGTTCTTCATGAGTGATGCTAGAATGTAGAATAACTATGTCCCATTTTGAAGCTTCGGCTTCATTATTCATAAGATTATGCATTTCTTCAATTTCCCATATGCCAGGCAAAAATATTAGAGTTGCATGACGCGGTTTTTCACCATCAACTTCTAAATCGTCATCGTCATATTCAGTTCCTTTGTCGATGTCATCAAAAACATCTACTAATCTCATACAGAACAACATCATCTTTTCTGAAACTCTTGGATCAGATGGTACAACTTCAGGTAGCTAACATAGAAAAGTTGTTTCTATTAACATTAAAGTGATTGTAAAATAATTTATTTATATCGTTTTAAAATTTACACACAAATCATAGCAAGTCTTAATATTCTACTATTTGTACTGGTATAGAAATATTTGATTACTTACAGTTCCTAGAACTTCCAACTGACACAAATAATGATTTTGAACTGTGAAGTTGCGCTTTTTTGGAATACTTATCATAGGTGCTGCAACAAATCCACTGACAGTAGGTATAGAAAAGTACTCTGAGAACTTTTTTGCATTAAATGTTGCTGACATCAAAATAATTTTAACATTTCTTGAATTACTCCTTTGTAGTTTCCTTATAACCAATAAAAGAAAGTCCATTTCTTGGTCACGTTCATGAACTTCATCTAATATTATATGTGTGAATTCCAACATATTTTTAGCTGATATCAATTTTCGCAATAGAACTCCCGTTGTACAGTAAGTTAATCTTGTGTCTTTAGATATATTTTTATACATTCCAACTTGAACACCAACAAGTGATCCTAATGGCCAATTTCTTTCCTTTGATACTCTGTCTGCAATGCTCAATGCTGCTATTCTTCTGGGTTGAGTTACTGATGTAAAAAGAAAAAATAAGTCAATAAACATTTACATATATTCAAATTAACTAATTTGTAAAAGACATCGTTTATATAGCTTACCAATTATATTGCAAAATTGTCTGCGGTTGTGGCAGTCATCTAAAATGAATTGTGGAACTTGTGTTGATTTACCACAACCAGTGACACCTTCAATTATGGTAATAGCATGAGTTTGAATATTCCCTACAATTTCATCTTTACTTTGATTTATTGGAAGACTATCTTTAGGCCGATGTTCAAAATTAAAAGTACTGTAAAATTTATTTAATTCTTCTGCATCAACTTCAGTTCCTATATGCGTAGGAACTGTACCAATTGACAACATATCAAAATTATGCTCATTTTTGTTACAATCAATTATTGCCTGCATTGAAATAATTAATAATTAATATTATATTTATCATAAATAAATGAATTAAATAAATGAAATTATCATTCATAAACCTCTAGTGCTTTTCTTTTCTCTTCCTCCACGTATTTTTGAACATAATCAGTTCCATTTTCTTTGTTTTCTTTTACTAATGGTTTAATAGAAGAAGCTATTGAAGCAGCTGAACATTCACTTGGTGCATAGTTTGATTTTCTAGGTCTTAAAGGACCTCTTTTGATTTCCTTATTTGGCCTAAATAAATCCATAAGATCCATTGTGCTTCTACAAATCATAAATTTCATTAAAATATGATTACATGAAAAATAGCTACTATTTCTATGAAATGTTTTAAATAACATATTATACATAACACATACAAGAAGTAAGCGTTCGTTTACAATTTTATGTTTAAAAAAAAATGGATCACGCAATTAAAAAACACATGTTCGAAACAAAGAAAGCGAGTTCTTCAGAGGGTTCTAGCAGTTGATTTTTTTTATTTTTAGTTAAAAAAAATAAAATGTTTGAAATGAAATTATAATATGCAAAAAAACAAGAACACCCTCAAATTCTTTCACCGCTTGTAAGCATCTCTTACAAACTGAACTTAACTAAATAACCGTAACAAGTAGGTGTCAAATGTCAGAAACGATGGAGACAAATACCTTATGGACAGGATAGTGCGAGAAATTTACCGGTAAGCAAAACAATGTGAAAGGCTATTACCAGTTAATGACATTGAATTGTTGAATTAAATTATTATAGCGTGATCGATAAAAACTCAAATTAGTGCAACATTAACGCATAATTTCGATGAAAAGATTAAAAATTTGAAGATTTACCGTTGTTCCTTTGTGTACAGAGCTGCTGTTAGTACTGGTGCCGCCCCTTATCTTTTTGATTTCAAAGGCATTCAAAGGCAAACCACCAAGGAGAGAAACAGTGAGACTAACATGCACTGACGGCAGTGAGGTGAACTATAGGGATAACAATGTGCGTGCGCATACCATACCGGTCCCTCACATGTATTATGTTGTGTTATATTATTGCACATACATACACGTATACGTGTATGCTAACCACTCACGTCATTGCAGTGTGTTATTGTTTACGTGGGGAAAAATGAAACAAAGACCCAGAAGTAAAATGGTGCTGAAAAGCTTATTTTCAACTACTAAACTTTCACCATACAGTTTTAATTGTTTGCATGAAAATACGTAAGCTTTGATAATGAACTAAACGACTAAGTCGTATTTTAAAATGTACAGTTAGCCTTGTTGCCGACTTTCTATCAAACGCGAGGCAGACGTGTCTCCTTTCACTAATATGGACCAGCATCTGGATTTGTAATAGAACTTATCGTTGAAATATAACATTGCTATAGTAATGAGGTAACAAATATTTCATTAAAAATTTTTGTAATAACCTGGAGAAAAAAATTTAGTATATTATAAATTGTAGTAGAACAATGTTAGATTGTAAAGTCTTTGTAGACCACATTCTATCTATAGTTTTGGATTAGGATTTCTTTTTATTCCACGACTGATAGACATTCGTTAGTTAACCTTTTTAATAATGGTAATTATTTGAAAACAACATTGCTAGAGCTACAACTATGGCAAAAGAGAAAGAGCATATAACCACTCAAACTAAATCTCAAACTGTAAAATATATTAGAAAAAATGAAGTAATCAAGACTGAATCTTGCAATAATGAAAATTTGTAAGTTATTTTTTTATCAATTCTGCTATTGATTAATTTTTTTTATATTTCAATAACTATTTTTTACACATTATTTTATATTTGTTTTTAGAAACTGGTGGTTACTCTTTGGAACTATTTTAGTACTTACTTTTGCTACAAGGTTTTATAAAGTAACAGAACCACCTCATGTATGGTAAATATTCTAAATAATTCAATAAGCCTTTATTGATGTATAAACATTATTTACTTCAATATTTTACTTTATCTCAAGTTGGGATGAAACTCACTTTGGAAAAATGGGTAGTTGGTATATCAATAGAACATTTTTCTTTGATGTTCATCCACCATTGGGCAAGGTAATATTAAAGTATACTGTATTATTTTCATTCAGTTATTTCTGTAGGTATATACACATAAATAAAAAATGATATTATTTGGATGAATTTAGATGCTCATAGCTTTATCAGGGTACTTAACAGGGTATGATGGGACATTTCCTTTTGAAAAACCAGGAGACAAATATGGAAATGTAAATTATATTGGTATGAGAATGGTTAGTATTAATTGTTATGAATACTTTTGTTCATATTAATTTCCAGTTAATATAAATTTTTTTTCAGTTTTGTACATTTTTGGGTGCAATGATTGTCCCATTGTCTTTTTTGACTGTATGGGAATTGACAAAGTCATCAAGAGCAGCAACATTTTCATCTGGACTGATATTGTTTGGTGTGTAGAAAATGAAAATTATACAGTATATAAAATGCTTATTGCAGTGTTATTTACTACTTTAACTTGTAGATGTTGGGCTTTTGACTCTAAATCAGTACATCTTACTAGATCCTATATTATTATGTTTTATGATGTGTGCAACTTATGGAATGGCTCGTGTTGGTTCATTACATGAACAACCTTTTTCATTTTCTTGGTGGACATGGTTAATATTTACAGGTGTGTCTTTAGCTTGTACAATGAGCGTGAAATTTGTTGGATTATTTGTTGTGACCTTAGTTGGATTCTATACAATTTATGAATTATGGAGAGAGTTAGGAAATTTAAATCAGTCTGTGGTAACTTTACTTCTTATAAAGTTTTTGTAACTTAGAACTTGTTAAAAGTAGAAAACTAAATACCAATATAATTTTCAGGTAACTGTTATTAAACATCTAGTAGCTAGGATTTTCTGCCTCATAATATTACCTATATTTCTATATGCATTATTTTTTTACATCCATCTAAGCATTTTGAATAAAAGGTAGATAATTTTAACATGAAAAGTATTTGAAGCTATTTATGAATTATATATATGTGTACAAAAACACAATCTCTTTTATTATATTTTTAGTGGGAGTGGTGATGGATTTTATAGTTCTGAATTCCAATCATTGTTAGAGGGCAACTCCCTGCATAATGCTACAATGCCTAGACATTTGGCATATGGTGCAAAATTTACATTGAAAAATCATCGTACTGGAGGAGGATATTTGCATTCACATTGGCACCTTTATCCAGAAAGTGTTGGAGCACGTCAGCAACAGGCATAGTTAATTTATTTTCTCATGGTCTACACATGTATGTTGTTTTGATAACTTCTTATAATAATTTTAGATTACAACGTATTCTCATAAAGATGATAACAATCTATGGATAGTAAAGAAATACGACACAGACGAGATTCCTACAGAGCCTGAACTAGTAAGACACGGCGATCTTATTCGTTTAGAGCACGTTATTACTCGACGAAACTTACATTCTCATAAGGAGGTTGCACCAATATCCAAAAAGCATTATCAGGTTACTGGTTATGGAGAGGTAAAATAAGCATTTACCAAAATTATTTTTAAAAACACATCTGTAAAAATACACATCTATGATAAATATTTTGACAGAACGGTACCGGCGATGCAAATGACGTTTGGAAAGTGGTGATACATCATGGAAATGAGAGAGATATTGTGGAAACCATGACAAGCAAATTAAAGTTTGTACATTATTTACAACATTGCGTTCTCACGTGCAGTGGAAAGACTCTGCCGAAATGGTACGATCACATTTATTGACTAGATTAAGATTAATCCTCATGATTATCTAATATTAACGTTTTTCTTATTCAGGGCTTACAGTCAACAAGAAGTATCTTGTAATCCTAACATAAGAGATAAAAATTCTTTATGGAATATTGAAGACAATCACTTTCCAAAATGTAAGATATTTGAAAAATTCAATATCAATATTTAAGTAGCCTTGCTATATTGTAATAAAATGTTCAAATATGTGCAGTACCGAATGTAAGTTTTCAAGTGTACGCACCCGACTTCCTAAAGCGATTTTTCGAATCTCACGCCGTAATGTTGCAAGGGAACTCTGAGTTGAAAGTTAAAGAAGGCGAAGTTTTCTCAAGACCTTGGCAGTGGCCAATCAATTACAGAGTACTGTAATACTTTATCTAACAAGTTATCCATTGAAAGGAACAAACGAATCAATAAAAATTTAACGATATTTCAGGGCCAATTTTTCTCTGGGAGCAACCAGCGAATCTATCTACTCGGCAACCCAATCATATGGTGGGGAAATCTGTTATTTCTGGTAATTTTTGCGCTTGTTTATATTAACGCAGCGGTGCGTGAAAAACGAGGCTGCGAAGAAGACACAGAATCGGTGCAACAAAGGAAAACCATCACGACAGCCGGAAGCTGGCTATTTATCGGCTGGTTAGTGCATTACGCACCGTTCTGGGCGATGACGCGAGTTCTGTACTTCCATCATTACTTTCCGGCCTTGTTATACAGCTCTATGCTAACTGGGATAACGCTTCATTATATTCTCGAAAGTTTATCAATCTTATTCGACGATAAAATTGCTGCTAAGACCACTAAGCACGCTATTCTCGGGATCGCCGTGTCTGGAATTGCTTACAGGTGAGCTTTTACAACGAAAATAATATGGCTATTATTTTGCTTTGCCGAAATTGCTGGATATTTTTTCTTTGCCGTTGTTTTTTGCAGCTTCTATTTGTTTTCTCCATTGGCCTACGGCATGGAGGGTCCCGCTGCAAACGATCCCAATAGCACGTTGTACTCGCTTCGCTGGTTAGACACTTGGGAATTCTGAAAGCTTTCTGTTGGCTTGCTAATTATAACTGATTATAAGTCCTATTTATTTTTTCACGCCTAGATTTATAAACATCGTCATTTTTACATTAAATCATACTCGCCGTGAAAGCGAAGTCTAAAGCAAATCAAACGCTCAATTATTACTTAACCCTGGTAGATATACCTCATCGTTATTCCAGCCGCAACGTTCAATCCGTAAACGGCTGATAAAAAGGTTATCGCAACCAATGACGGCTCAGCGCTCTGAAAAATCTCGAGTGGGTATGCGTAGAGCCTAAACGTTAAATTGGAGAATGACGCAATGGTTGGAGAATTGGCGTTGATTACGATGAGATAAGAGCGCTAGCCCGTATCGCATGAGGAACAGAGGTGTCGGGCAGGTGGTGCGCGAAAGAGCGGCGTCGGCAGTACGCAAGCTCGACGAGCGAGTCACAGGAAGTAGCCAATGAAGTGGCGGAGGGCCGCGGCAGGGAGGAAGGAGGCAAGGAGCTTAGGACGGCGGCGCGACGCGCGCGGGAGAGGCTCGCGCGCGCTTTTCGGCAGGTCGGGTGAGAGCGTCAACAGCGCGAGGCGCGCGCCGAGGGCCGCCGGCGCGACGGCGGACGCGACAACTGGCCTATAGCGCGCGCGGACGTGTGTGTGCGCGCGTGTCGGGGTCGGCCGGTCCGATTGCGTCGGGAGGTTTCCGCTGCGTGGCCGGCCGTCATTGCGAGCGAGAGAGTGCACGAGCGACGAGCTGCAGCTGCCACGTGCTTCGCCAGCAGCGGACCGCCCGCATAGCGCGTTGGTAAGACGTTGGATCGTCCTCGATCGTCGGCGCGTTCCTGCGTTGCCTTTCGCACGTCGCCGCCGTGCGAACGCGAATCCGCCGCGATCGATCGCTCAAGCCAGCCAGCCAGCCAGCCAGCCAGCTCGCGTGCATGCACTGCGGCCTTTGGCTCGGCTCCGGGCCGCCCGTATCGATTGTGCGGCGCCTCGCGGCCAAGCAGGAAGTCGCGATAGCACCTTCTCTCTTCTCGGCCGTCCGGATCTCTCATCGTCAACTCAAAACTAAGACAATCCAAGGCCGTTCGTAGCCTCGTTGTTTGTACTATTTCGTCGAGAGATAAAGCTCGGCTCGTACCGATAGCGCGACCATGCGTACACGCGTCGTCTATTCGACAGCGTACGAATGCTCAAATACTATTCGAGAGCAGGAAGCAGATTACGTAACGTTGCACGCAGACCAGAGCTTCCGCGTCGCGCAGCATCATTCGCATCGATGTTCCCGTATCGACGCGACGCGGTGTCGCGTGATTCTTCCTTGGCTTCGACAGCAGCAGCCGCGTGTTCGTCGGCAGATAGGTAGGGGTCAATCGGCCGCGGCTGCGGCGCACCACCGTTTCACGGGCCACCCGCTCGCGCCTTTCTTTTCCGTTGTCGCGCAAGCTCGCCACTGCAATAATAGCCGACAATTGGCGCTGATAAATAGTTTAAGCCAGCGGCCGGGCGCAGGGAAATTCAATAGGCGAGCTATACAGTCCGCGCGCGAACGCCAGGCGGAACGTTTGACGAGTTAGCGCGCGAGCATTTGGCGCGGCCGTTGCCCGAGTTGCGCCGCGGCGAACGCTCGCTAATCGAGTTATCGCTGGACCGGCGCAGATGCCGTCCAATTGAGCCGAGGCCGGCTGGCAGTCGAGCAATGCAGCTACTGGCGCTGACGGTGTTGCTGTGCTCTGCGCCGTGGCGCGCCGAGGCGGGCTGGTCGCAGAGGCTCGCGCGGCGACCCGACAACGTGCTCGCTGACTTCAGCGCCTACCAGGACATCAGCGTCGCGCACTTCCACGTGCCGGAGAACTTGGTGTCGGTGGCCTTCAAGTGGGTATTCGGCCGCGCGCGCCACAGTCTCGCAAAGTGGCGGAACTATAGCCGCGGTGCACCTATTGTGCTCGCAGGTTCACGGCGAAGGAGGCAAAGGACGGCGGCATCGGCGTCTGTGAGCCGCGCGACGTGTCGATTAGCCTAAAGCCGGGCAGCTTGCCGCTGGTGCGACCCGACGGCTCGAGGATCGAGGCGAGGCTGCTGGGCGGGCACAGCCGACCGCGCAACTACAGTCTCGAGGTGCTGAGCAACGGGGACGAGCACGTGGTGAACATCGTGGCGCCGCCGCCGGGCGACTGGTACGCGATCGCCTACAGGGCCTACCAGGACCCCGAGGACGCACGGATCAAGCAGCAAGGTAGGCACCCAACGCCCCCCCCCCCCGCCCTCTGGGCCCCGACTGACGGGAGGCGCGCTTCGCGTTCGCAGGCCTGGGCGCGAGCTGCGACACCGTGCTGGACGTGGAGCTGGCGGTGGAGCGCGCGGCACTGCTGCTGGCGCCTGCGCCAGGCGAACGCCGCCTGCTCCTGTCGCGGGGTGCCAACGGCAGCGACTCGGCGGTGGTGCAGTTCCGCGTGCCGGAGGCCACCGAGTGGGCCGAGCTGTTGCTCGCGTCGAGCTGCGGCGCCGAGTGCGCGCTGGCCGTGCACGTGAGCACCCCGACGGGCCACCTGATCGGCCGGCTGCTGCGCGGCGCGACGCGCCCGCTGCGCCTGCGGCTGCGCCCGCGGGACGCCGCGCTGCACTACGTCACGCTACGGCTGGAACGCGGCCCGGAGACCGAGGTCAGCCTCTCGCTGCAGCCCGGCCCGGAGCCCGAGCCGCGGCTCAGCGAGGTCCGCCTCGTGAGAAAGTCGCTGCCCGACTTCTTCCTGTTCGACTACGAGCACCTCGGCGAGCAGGCCAACGCCAGTAAACCCACGGCCTTCAACGTGACGGCGAGACGACCGCGGGTCCTGCGCTTCCGCGTGGGCCCGGTTTACGACGTGGGCGGCACACTGTCGGTGGGCCTGCGGCTGGCCGAGGCCGACCGGCACAACGAGAGCACGAGGGTGGTCGTGGTCGGCTGCCTGTCGCTCGGCCGAGTCTCGCGGGTGGGCCCGCATGGTCGCTGCGACGAGGAGCCCGACACCGACGGCGATGACGACGGGGACGACGACGAGGACGACGACGGGGACGAGGGTGGCGCCGAGGTCCACGGCCGAGCGTGCGACCTGCTGGCGGCGAACCGGAGCTCGCCGGGCTTCGTCCACGCGCCCTTCCCCGAGCCCGGCGTCTGGCAGCTGACCGCGCGGGCCTTCTGCTTGCGGCCCGACTGCGGCTGCTTCGAGCGCTGCGCCAGCGGCACCAACCTGTCCGACTCGGCGACGGCCTGCGGCGAGCAGTGCGACTGCTTCGAGGAGTGCGAGCTGGCCACGCTGGAGGCGGCCATCGGCTCGTCGCCGTGCGTCGAAGGCGGCTGCGGCGGGGCTCACGGGCGCTGCGTCAACTACATGAGCGGCGGCTTCGTCTACTCGGCCTGCCACTGCTTCGGCGGCTGGCGCGGCTTCGACTGTGCCGACGACGCCAAGCTGATCGGCCGCGGCCAGCTGCTCGGCCAGCTGCTCGCGCTCACGCTCAGCAACCTGGGCTTCGTGGGTGCCGTCTACGCGGCCATCCGCCGCGGACACTACGCCGAGGCGCCCGTCTACGCGGCCGTCTGCATTTTCTCCAGCTTCTACCACGCCTGCGAGGCCGGCCAGGAGGTGAGCCCCCCCCCTCCCCCCATCCCCGCTCGGCCATCCTCACCCCGCATCGCGCTGCTCGCAGGGCCACAGCTTCTGCCTGCTGCGGCTGAGCGTGCTGCAGTTCTGCGACTTCTACTACGCGCTGCTGTCCGTGTGGGTGACGCTCGTGGCGATGGCCTCACTCGGGCCGCGCGCCAGCGGCTTCTGCGACCTACTCGGCGCGCTCGTGCTGGCCCTGGGCGCCGAGGTGGACCGCACCGCGCTCTGGGTGTTTCTCCTGCCGGCCGCGTCCGGCTGCGCCCTCGTGCTCGCCTGCTGGGCGCTCAAGTGTCGCCGCAAAGGTGAGTCTCCGCCTCGACCGTCGGTCCTCCGTCCTCTGACGCGCGTGTTCTCTGCGCCGGCCCGCAGGCAGCCTGCAGTACCCAGCCAGGATCTACCGGCTGGTCTACCTGCCCCTTGGCCTGCTCGTCGTCTCCGCCGGCCTCGGCTGCTACGCCTTCCTGCAGACCAGGCGCAACTACTACGTGGTGCACAGCCTCTGGCACGTCTGCGTCGCCGCGGGCGTCGTGCTACTGCTGCCCAAGAAGCACTACATGCAGTAGGGCCGCGGCTCGTCGCGGCTCGAGGCGCACACGCACCCGCGCACCTCGCCCGTTCGCGGCGGAACGCTCGTTTGGACAACTTGTTTTCTTCCGACTGGGAGTCTTATACCGTCAGCTGTATGTTTCGCGCCATAGCCGACACTTGTCCGTGGCATTTGCCGATTACTTGTAGCTCTAAAATCTCGTCTGTACATAGCGCATGCAAAGGAGAAATTTATATTTTTACGCGCGTGAGGGAGTAACGAGCCGATGACATGTTTTACAGCTGTATATTTATACGTGACGTATGTATGTATATATTTTCGACGCTCGCAAGTAAATGATATTTTGGACAAGAGAATTTGACAAGTGATCGATCGACGCTCGAGTGTAGAGACGAAAGCGCACACAGACATACTGTTATAATAGTAGTAGTGGTATACATATGTATATATTGGAAGGGAACAATAAATTGATCGCACCTTTGTTTTTCACGTAAAAAGACGGTCGTTGTTGTATTATGCATTCTGCTCGTTTCATTCCTACCTACACAAGATCGAGTTTAGCGTGGTTTATAAACGGTACATGAAATAATGAGAGGGAGAGAAGGGGCAAGGACGAACGAGGCCGGCGATCAGGAGGAGGGCCTAGGCGTGGTGCTCTTGGACTGAGCAGTGGCGAGCTTGGCGAGGGCGGCGAGCGCGCCGTCGGCGGAGAAGGCGCACTGGCGGTAGAGCCTCTGGCAGTTGTGGCCGCTGCGCCCGGCGCTGATGGCCTCCTGCACGGCGGTGCCGGCGAGCGCGGCGTTCAGCATCTGGTTGGAGGAGATGGCGTCGACGAGCCTGTCCAGCTGCGAGGGCCGCGGCGTGGCCGGTTCCGAGGAGTCGAGCCGCTCGCCGGCGCGCCCCTGGCCCACGGCCTCGGCCGCCTGCTTCGCGTACGAGCAGAGCAGCCGCTGCGTGCAGCTCGTGGTGTCGATGCCGTGGCCGGCGAGCGCGTCGTCCAGTCTGCTCATCAGCTGCGCCACTCCGCCCTCGTCGCCTGCAACACGCGGTCGAAACGCTGCAGCGCGCGCAACGAAGGCGCCCCCCCCCCCCCCAACGCCCGGGCCGCGGCCGCCGGACTTACTTCTGGCGTAGGCTCCGTACGAGCCGGACAGCACGTAGAGCAGCTTGGGGATGACGAGGATGGTGCCGATGCCGATGACCGCGCCGAGCAGCAGGCCCCCCAGGTCGATCCTCGCGGGCGCGTAGCTGGCCACCCCGTAGCCCTGCCAAGCAGCGCGTCCACATGCGCAAACACAGAACGCGCGCGTCAGAGCGTCCGCCTCGGGGCGCGGGCCCGCCGCCACGGTATACTCACGCCGCTGTCGCCGACGCCGTTGAAGCCGAAGCGCGCCGTCTCCTCGGCGCGCTTGTCCACCGGCGGCGGCCCTGGCCGGGTCGCCGGGTCCTGGCTCTTGGCTGCCTTGTCCGCGTAGTCGACGATCGCGCTCGGCTTGAAACTGACAAGCGCGCCAGCGCGTGAAAATCGTCGCTGGCTTGTCCTCCCGCCGCGGGAAGCTCGGTCGTACTCACCCCCCGTCCTCGTACTTGGGCACGGCGCGCGCCGCGCCGACGGCCAGCAGAGCCACGAGCAGTGCGAGCGCCTGGCGGTGCATGTTGACGCGCTGAGACGGTTCGTCCAAGTGACCACGCCGCCGCGGGCGCGCGGCCTCTTATACGCGTCCGCGAGAAAACGCGCTCCTCATCTTCTGGCACATCGGTGCGAGGATAATTGTCGCGGCGGCCGCCTCTCCGCGGTTTCGCTTTCGTTGAGCTCGTCACCCGCGTCGCCGATGCGCGACACCTCCGCGACGCGCGCGCGCGTGCCGGAAAACGGCCGATTGTCCGCGAGACCCCCCCGTGATCCTGCGACGGAGCCTCGCGCGTGTCCTTGCGCGATTGCGCGACGTGAAATTTCCGCGCTTTCGGCCTCCGCCACTGCTGGCAGAACAATGCCGCTATTGTCCCCGCGGGACGAGCCGCAATTTTCATCTCGCAACTTCTTCTTCTCCTCCTGCTTGCCCCTTCTGCACAGGCCTGCTGCCTTCTCGTTCCTACTGTTCAAGGCTGGCCGAAGACCGACCAAGCAAAGCTCTGCCGATTGCGAAACTGGCGGAACTTCCGGATTCGCGCGCATCGGGATGCGCCGTCGGAACTCTAAGACACCCAACGAAGTTCCGGAGTGTTAACTCCGAGCCGTCAACCGCGCGCGCGATTATTAATCTAGCGAGAGTGCAGTTAATGAGTTTTCCTGAAAAATGGCGAGCCTGAAAAATGTATACGCGTGCCTTTCTACGCTGGGTGCGAAGGAAGGGTTTCACGTCCGCGGGCTACATATCAACCCGGCGGAGCTGGCGCACCGTTGAGTTTTCGTTCAAATAACCGAGTGACAAGATGGAGATCTCCTCACGGCAACGCGGCTCTATCCAGGTTTGCCAATCGACATCACAACCATTTCGCGCACAATCGTAATTGACTTGACGCCCACCGGCGTTAATTTTACTTGACCTCGTGTGACTTTTGGATTGCGAGAGGGCACTTATTAAATGCTAGATGTCGTTCGCCATTCTTTCAGCGCGCCGTCTGTCTGACAATCGGAGGAAGGACGAGGGGAAATGGATTGCCGATGACGAGTGTAGCTCGGATTTGGCTGCTTCTCCTCGTTATGCCAGTGATTTCGGAGAGCGAAGTGTTACCGATGACAGCCGATAAGGATAGCGCTCTCTTTGATCTTCAACGTAAAGGCGAGCGCAACTTGCGCCCACCGCGCTTCATCTCGTTCGATCACAAAGCTGGCAAAATTGACGTGAGTCGAGTCGCGATCGACATCGCGGTTGCATCGAAACTACAACCACCTGTACAATTTCAGATAGATTTGGAAGTGAAAATACCATTCCTCTCGTTTCCCCTGGAAAATAGGAATAACAAGACTGGCGTGCCCATGCCCATCGTCAAGGTCAACTACAAGTCCATCGTGTTTTTCGGCACGCTCATGGCCCTCATCACTTTTGTAATACCGTTGCTCTTTACGGAATTGCCGAACCAGTCGTCCCAGTTTTACAATTACTACCCTCACCTCGCCAAGGAGCACAAAAGTAACAATTCGTGATTTTAATTTGGCTTTTATCTTTATTCTCGTAACGCTGACAGCAACAAACGCCGACATATAATCTTGAGCGAAACGCATTGCTCGCACAACGGTACAACAACATTCTATAGATTTATCCAAATGCTTTCGATCAAAAACGCAGGATTGGATCGAGGCCTCGATCTAACATCATACCTCGGAGATTCGCTCAACGAGATTCTCAACGAGACAAATAGCAAATTAGCGCCTTGCATAGGGCGCCTCGTGTGCTCGGCTGTCGCCACGACCAAACGTGCCCACGAACCTACCAGCTTCAACCTCATTGTCGATGCTTTCTCCAGGTAGGCTTCAAAATATCACGAGTCTTTTTATCATTTTATATCGAAAATTTTCGTATTAATGCACGATTCTCAACTCTCACCTAATAAATATCGATCAATTCTAGCATATCGCTAACCAAACGCATCAAATTCGTTTTCGCTATTAATTTTACAAATAATACCACAGTCACAGTTTATTGAAGAAAACAGTCAATTCCACGGTGATAAAAGATGCTGCAGCAAAAGGTCGACGGGTTTCGTCGGCTGAGGATTGCACAACAGCATTCAGCGAGTGTGCATTCGATCAGAAGATTCTTCTCAATATCTTAAAAATGATAGGCTTATGACGAGCGATACTGTTGGAAGCCTAAAGAACCTTTCACTGTCATTTCGTTTCGATAACAGTCTTAATAAACAAATCTAGTTTTGCTAATAACCCTCTCGTTTTTTCCCACTCTCTACCTACAAAACATACAAGTATGTCATAACGATCTATCAACGAAAATAAAACAAAATGAATATATTAATGCTTGAGAAGAAAAAATAAAAGTCTATATATAAGCACTTTAGAAACTTACGAAACTTTCTAAATAGCTGAAAAGTCGTCATTGCAAGATCACGTAACAAGCGACGGGCATTGAATTTCACTCGTAGTCAGACGACAGCGACGACGAGAAGTTGCACAGCCGAATGAAAAGGTAAGAGTGCTTTGCTACGCGTCTCTAATACGTCGTCATCATCGTGATTATCGTCATCATCATTATGCACGCTCGAGAGAGCAACCAAGTTAGAAGGCGTGAAGTCGCAAACCAGCCGCGGCAACACGAGAAAGCTTTGTTGCAGATCAGATCAAGATGAAGACGAGGTTCTGAAGTCGAGATGATCGACAAGGAGATTACGACAGGCTTCGTTGCTAGCGATATCGAGAGCCGACTGTCCGAGCAAATCGCGACAGCGTGCCTCGACGCCGTTCTCCAAAAGGAACTGCACGAGCTGCGGGTGGCCATGAAGACAGGCCAGATGCAAGGCTGTGCGTCCAGATATATCGGCCTGTGACAGATCCGCACCAACGGCATGATAGGATCGAAGCCGTGTGAGATTACCAGCTGCAGCGGCAGCGCACATACGCGCACCAATCTGTTGGCCGCGCTCGTGCAGGTGCGCTCCGCACTGCATCAACAGCTTGATTATCTGCAAAACAGATATTATACGATTGTGCGCTCGGACGTAAATAATTAATTACTGCAAAGTAAGTGCGTACCTCGTTTCTATCGTGCTCGATGGCATCGGTAAGGGGAGTCCGGTTGAAACGATCCTTCATGTGCACGTTCGCTCCTAGTTTGAGCAGATGGCGTACGATATTAACATCACCTTCGCAGCAAGCTATGTGCAACGCGGTTCTGCCGTCGGCGTTTGGCTGCGACACATCGGCACCCTGGAAATTCAAATCGATCAAATCTTTATACATGTATACGACGTAGAGAGCTGCTCAAGACGAAGACTCACATATCTCTTGAGGGACTCGAGCTTGGCAGTATCCTTGGCAAGGACGGCTGCGTTCATCATGGCAGGAAACAAAATCGAGCCGAGTTCTTTAAAGTCCCGAGGAGAACTGATGTGCAGTGAGTGACCAATCGCGTCAACCAGGTCCCAGTCTTGCATGCTCATTGAACGTCCGAGACTCAGCTCACCTCGCAAATTCGTCTCCATCATGTTGCGCTTCGTCTTTGTGTCCCATTCGGTTTTCGACAGCACGTACGCCAGTTTGGTCAGCGCTGCCTCGGGAGTCATGTCGAAGCCCGATATCACGCCTATACACGAAGTCGGACACGAATCGGAGTTCTGCTTCCGATACTATTTTACGGGTAATATTTGTTATGTTACTTACCAGCTTCTAATAGAATCTTTCCGGTGTCGTAGAGCGTTGAAACACTGCCCTCAGGACATTGTGTTATATTGACAATCACGACACCACGATCAGCCGCTGACTTGAACTCAGCGATAATATCTTGTCGATTCGATGGTACATTACCAGCTCCATATGTCTGTAGCACCACTCCCTCGATAGGCTCTCTCAGAAAAGCTCTTACCAAGTCGGCGGTGATACTGGGAAATAATCGGAGCAAACCTACTTTTTCATTGAGTTGAGCATGAACCTCGAACCTTTCCAAATTGCAAGGTCGAAAAATCGACGAGTAATCAACTGCAAACCAGTATCCACGCGTTATAATGTTGGCTCTGTTTAGGTTTATTGCAGTTAGAAATTACCATCTACTTCGATGCCAGTGACTGCTAACGGTGGTGCGTTGGGCGAGTGGAAAGCATCGAAAGCGGTGACCGATGATTTTGTCGTACGGTTTCCGCGCAAAAGCTTCGTGCCGAAAAATACACACACCTCTGGAATACTGTAGTTCCCCGCGATAACCAGAGAAGTCAGAAAATTATCAAGCCCGTCACTTCTTCTATCAAATATGGGTAGCTGCGAACCTGTCAATATCACTATTTTGCCAAGTGCTTCCAGCATAAAGGACAGTGCTGACGCAGTGTAGCTCATAGTGTCGGTACCGTGAAGAACGACAAAACCGTCAAAATGCTCGTACGACTCCTGTAAATTTATTTAAACTTTTAACTTGTTCCTGTATACTTTTTTTCACTTTTATTTACTTTGATGTCATGTGCTATACAGATCCAATCATCCATCCTCATGTTGCTTGAATCACATATTGGATCGTATTCAAGAACATTGTAAATAATTCTTCTGTGATCAATGTCAGTGGCTCTAAAAATTATTGAAAAAATAGATTCTTACCAATATGTTTATAAAATATAATGCCATATCTAGACACCTATTATTCATTGTCTAGAGGTACTTACGGTAATACTAGAGGTCCCATAGGTCCAAACCTATCCTCTGCATACTGCTTGTCATGCAAATTGGGATATTTTCTTAAATTTTTAACTAAGGTATTAGGTTTTGGCACAAGAGCTACAGAAAATTAATGTAAGTGACAATAAACACTTCAGGTTATTTTTAGGGATTGGAGCTAATATAAGTATTTATACCTCCTTCTTTATTTCTAACCATTCCAATAGTTCCTCCAGTGTACAATACTAGTACTCTTCCTTCTGGTTTACTCTCTTGTGGTAATTTTCCAGATGAAACATTTCGCTTTATATAAAGATCATTTATTTGTTTCCCTGAGTGATCCAAATTATTTACATTGTCTTCAGTGCCAGAATATGCCACAGATAAGGTACAGAACCCATTTGGTTCTACTTTGATATTCTGATCGCTCATTATAATTAGCTGTGATAAAGTAGAGCTTATTTTAAAAAAATAACAGTACATTTATTTCAAATTTCCCATCTGGAAATGGAAAAATAAATATTTTAATATCTACGTAAACTCCAGCTGTTCGGTTATCAATAGAATGTAACATACCAAGGTTAAAAGAATTTAGTAATTCCTTTTATATATATATATATATATCTATTTTATTATGATAAAATGAAAAGTACCTCTGACTGAATGACCTCTCTTTTTCGCAACGTCGTAGCCTCGATTGTTTACAACATTTAATGCGAATGTTCACAGCAAAATCGTAGCTTCTAATCGTTACTTTACTTAAAGTGACTCCAAGAATTGTAGACACTTTGACAATCGCGACAACATTGACTTTTTATAGCAGTATCAGTACTATATTTTTCAAATATCAATTGCTTTTTAATCTGCTATTATCGAATCAAATGTTTACAATGAATTTTTTATCACGTGGTTGTAAACACGTAGCAGAAGCTACGCAAGGGAAGGACTAGTAGGACATATTACACGTGCTTAGCGGCCTTAGCATGACTTGCCTTGCTTATCAACACGAGATACAGACGGAATTGTGACATGGTTTGCATCACAAGTTGCAAATCACGGTAGATAATTTAAATTTATAATTATAATTCATAAAAATATAAATATTCCATGCATTGAACTGCGATAAAAAAGTATTTTATTTGGAAACAATTTAAAAAATGTCAGCATTCAAATAATTTTATAAAAATAAGTATAAACTTTTCTTATCCATTAAATGAAGAAATTAAAACAAAAAGAAATGATTTAAGCATACTAACTTATATATATGCATATATATAACAATCTCTTTTACTGTAATGTAACACGGCTTTGACATAATAGAAAATAAAAGGAAAAAAATACAAAAATACTACAGCAGCGCATTGCCGGCCGTCTTAGCTCACTTATCAATTTGTAAATAAACATCTGACAATGACGTATTCCATATTAAACGGTCACAGCATATGAACATTACAATGCTATTTACGCTACGGAAAAAAATTCAACAAAATTGATGAACGCGCGTTCATAAAACGAAGCAATCAACTTGAGGTAATAAATTGAAATAGTAAACAAAAACAAAAAGTATGTATGTATATTGTACATAAGACAGTATATATAGCAGAGAGAGAGAGAGAGAGAGAGAGTCGAGCGCAGCAAGTGGCAACAGCGCCGTCAGACAGAAGAAAGAGAGAGAAAGACGTATTGTTCAATATACATATAGCACCACGCTGCAGCACACATATAAAGCTCATGCATGTATATAAGCACATATGGCGGCGTTTACAAAAATGCGCACGCATCCGCCGAAGTATCGTATGTATATGTATGTAGGTGTAGATAGAAGCGCGCTGCCAGTTGCTCGTGGAACGAAGAACGAAATTAATCCAAAAAAACAAAGACCGCTACTCTATAGACAAATAATAGAAAGAGTAGAGTGAGTCGCGTGGTAGACAGTTCTTTGGACAAGTGGTGATCGGCTTTAATGTCGTATGAATTGTAGCAATATTTGGCAAGGCATTATACTTATCCCGAGTCCACGCGTGTGTGATGCATGGTTACATAGTACAACAAGGCTGGCTACTAAGCCTGCTGTTTTGTTTGTCATGAATGCGTGGCGAAATATGGGAAGCTTAAAAGATATTCGTTGACGAGCGCCAAAGCTACACGAATACCATATACGGCCACCGCTTCGCTTTATTCACTGTCTCTTTCTCTCTCTCCTTTTTTCTCTCTTGACTACTGTCTCCTGGAGTACATGAGTTCTCGGGCAACGCAGGCTACATTTTATGATGAACTGGCACAATCTACGCTAGTAGCATGTTGGTATGTAGCTATAAGAAAAGAATCACTAAATATCCTTTTCCTTTAGCGCTCCTATACTTCCTTTCTTGTTTTTATTCACGTGAATATTTGCTCCGATAGGGAGACGATCCACCTTACCTGTCCGTTGGCACGGAAGTCAGTGCTAAATACAAAGGAGCCTTTTGCGAGGCCAAAATTCGAAAAGTCGTCCGCAGCGTTAAATGTCGAGTGACCTATAAACAAGGCCTGGGTACTTCCACAGTCACTGATGATCAGATTAAAGGGACCTTGAGAGTTGGAGCATCTGTAGAAGCCAAGCACAATGACAGGAAGGAATATGTGGATGCTACCATTACCAAGATTCAAGACTGCAGTCAGTATACCGTTGTGTTCGATGATGGAGACATTACTACCTTGAGGAGAACAGCTCTCTGCTTGAAGAGTGGTAGACATTTTGCAGAGAGTGAAACTCTAGATCAGCTGCCTCTTACACATCCAGAGCACTTTGGGAATCCTGTCATAGGTGGGAGACGTGGTAGAAGGTCTAGACAAACTCAGTAAGTTTAATAACTCTACTTCTTATTATATATATGGTTTAATTTGATTCTTTTTTTTCGTGGTGCTCAATAGGGATGACAGTAGCGACGAAGATGATGATATACCAAGGGGTAGCAATGATTCAGGTTCTACTTCTGGGGGTAAAGAAGGTCCAGAAACAGAACCTGAAATTGGCAGAGTAGTTTGTGTAGAACTTGGAGATAAGAAAAAAAAAGATAACTGGTTCCCTGGGTTAGTTGTAGCACCGACTGCTCAAGATACTGTAAGAATTCGAGTTCGTGATGAATATCTCGTGAGGTCTTTTAAAGATGCTAGATAGTGAGTTTTTATTATACCTTTTTAAGACTATTGTGCTTTTTATCATAATTATGATTTTGTATTAATTAAATCCTTTTTTTATTATTAGCTATACTGTGCCGAAGAAAGAGGCCACAGAATTCACAAAAGACTTGGTCAATAAAATAGAAAATAGTACTTTGAAAGTAGCTGTTGAGAAAGCTTTATTGTTTTTGGAAAAAAATGAGTTACCTCCTCATTGGGATAGAGATTCGTTATTTGGAACTGCTGTTTCAAGTGGCAATAGTGACTCTGATGCAGAATTAGATTCAGATGTAATTCTTTGCACATTTGAGTAAAACTATCTGTCAAGTAGCTTACATTTTTAACCTAAAAATTTAATTTTCATGTTTCAGAGTTCGGACGATGAACCGCGCGAAGAGAAAGATCATTTCGTAGCTCAGTTATATAAATTCATGGATGATCGAGGCACACCAATAAATAATTGCCCAATGATTGGAAACGAAGACATTGACTTATACAGATTATTCCGCGCTGTATATAAATTGGGTGGTTACAACCGTGTAACCAATCAAAACCAATGGAAACTTATAACGCGACGTTTGGGATTTTCGATGCAAAATAACGCCTCGACACACAATCTAGTAAAACAAGCGTATAAAAAGTTTCTTCACTCGTTTGAAGATTTCTATAGGAAACTGGGCTGTACAATGGTGAATCACCCCAGAGGTAGCATGAGAAAACAACGACCCGGTCGCAGTCTTATTCGTGATAAAGATCGCAATACGCCAGTACCCACGCAAGATAAGCCACTCATCAGGATTGAAAAAGAAGAAGAAGATAAAAGAAGTGTCATGTCGGCGGAGGACGATGTGAAAAGGGACAAGCGAGAAATAAAGAAAGAGATTATTATAAAACAGGACGAAGAAGCATTGACCAGTAAAGTTAAGCGAAAGGACGAGCCAATCGACGAAAGTGCCAGCGGGCAAGACAGTGACATTAATATCGATGCCGAGGAGGAATCTTCGTGCAGCGAAAAGTCGCTGAAGAGCTCTTCGAGACTAACTCCGTCAAGTGGCATCGGCACCAAGTCAAAAGTAACAGCCAAAGCCAAGGAAGAGCCATTCCGGAAAAAGCAGCAGCCGTTAGCCGAAAAGAAAAAGCTTGAAACAAAAAGACCAGATAAAAAGGAAGATAAGAGTGGCCTTAAAGACGAGGAAAGCACGAAGACGAGATCAAAATCAAAGGACGATGTCGTAAATCAGCGACCACTGCCATCATCACAACAGCAGCCTTCGCAACCTCAACAGCAACAGCAACAACAGCAACAACAGCCGCCACAGCAACAGCAAACTGTAAAATTAAGTTCGTTGCCACCCAACGATAGCCGAGAAACAAAGACGCCATCGAGAGAGACCGACAAGAAACCCGTCACGAGCAAGATGCGTAAATTAACGGAAGAGGAAATGAAGAAGCGTGGTCGCAAAAAGAAGGAAGTAGAGAGTGTAGCGTCTGCGGCCGCTGGTGCGGCAACAGCGGAAAGAGCAATGAGAGCATCCCAAGCAGAAGACAGACAAACAACAGAATATGCACCAACGTATAAAGGTCCCGTAGAGTTGGGTGACCGACTGAAAGTATACTATGATTCTAAAATGACCTATGAGGCCAAAGTGATTGACATAGAAAAGGACGGCGTGGAGGCCGTTTATTTGGTGCACTACACCGGTTGGAATACTAGATACGACGAATGGATCAAATGTTCGCGAATCGCGCAAAATTTCACCCAAAGCCAAGGAAGAATAAAGCGCGCTAAGGCACAAGCCCGACCGCCTACCCCTGGAACGAGCGTTAGAGTCAGTAGTAGTGGCAACGTAAATAAAGCAGCGACCCCTAGCACTTCATTGAGTGGACGAAGACGCGCTGTGAGCGTTGCTCCTTCCAGCAAAGATTCGGAAGATCGTGCGAGTACGCCAGTTTCCCGAACTAAGAGCCCGGCGAGCACAGCAGCGAGCAGTCGTACTAGTGCTAGACAACTCGCACGTAGTCAGCGCCGTGCATCTGGTCACGCTGAGCCCGTCAACGCCACTCCCAGCGGCGGGCACGAATCCGAGGACAGCGAGGACAGTGAGTCCGCGGCTGAGTCTGACGTGAGCACAGCCGAGGCTCAGCCACGCGAGTCGCGCTCGCGTTCTCGACCACAACAACAACAGGCACCTCCACCGCCGCCACCACAAGAGCGAGGACGGCGGGAGGCTAGACGTCGTGCTGAGAGCCGCATGAAGATCGAGGAAACTAGTGACCACGAAGACCCCGATAAAGACTCGGAGGAAGCAGATATGCAGCCGCAGAGCAGTCGTCGAGGCCCTAGTAGAAGACTAAGGAAACCTCCTGGTGAAACTAAATCTGCCGCAAAAGTCAACGACGATGCGATGATCAAGTCCGAGCCCGATACCGACACCGACGACCAACCCAAGGGTCGCGATTTCGACCTTAACGAGATCAGATCGGAACTCAAGGGATTCGATAAGGCCGTTAAACTCGAAATTACGAGTAACCAACAAGAAGCTATAACGGCAGCTGATCAGCAGCAGCAACCCGTGGTTCCGATCAAACTAGAGAAGTCTGAGCCTGAAACTCGAGAGAGCGTCGAACAAAAGGTTAAGTTTATTCAGATAGCGTAATACGCTCGTAAAAGTTGTCACTTACGTTTACTATTTAATTGCAGATTCTTCCAGGGCAGATTGACGCTAACTCTGTTAAGTGTGAGCAGACCATCAAACTCGAGGCAAGCCAAGCTGACAACACTGAGGATATCTATGAGTTTAAAGAGCCTGAGCCATTCGAGTTTGAGGTGAGAAACAAACGAGACTCATCCGGCAGTGAAAAAGATAAGGAAAAAGACAAAGACAAAATGAGAAAGCGTGCACTAGACGAAGAACTAAAGAGCCCAAAGAAACGACAAAAGGGCGTAACTCCTACAACTTCAGTAAAGGTCGATACAAAACTGGAACAAACTGCTCAAGCTACAGAGAGTAGCGAAAGTAAAAAGAAATCACGTAAAATATTCAAGAAAAGCGAAGACGTCGACGACGAGCCTGACTCGGAAGATTCCGCCAAGTATGCACCGGTAACTTTTAGTAACAGTATCTGCGCAGGTAGTGTTATCGCGTATAACGCAAAGGTCAAAAGAATCGTTGACGACATTTTAATAGACGAGCCAGACATCGAAAATGACGTTAAAGCAAGAAAAATCATTACTTTGGACGAGGGAGATGCCAAGGGAACTCCAAAGAAACGACCAACCAAAAACTTGCTTTCGAGCAGTCCTGCCATAAGTAAAGCCAGCGAAATATCGAGCTCTGATAACACTGATGCCAAGAAAAGACCGCGTAAAGTTTTCGGGAAGAAACTGGACGAAGCGGAAGACGACGAGGAAGACTCGAGCAAGGAACTTGATAAATTCTTTTCCAGCTACACTCCCACCAAACCTGTGCGTAAGCCCGATTCAATTCCGGAAACCAGTCGCATGGCACCTGAAATTAAGGATGTCAAGATGAAGAAAGACGAGGACTTAGCAGCAAAGGGCGTGAAAAAGAGACAAAAGCCGAGTGGAGTTCCAGGCAGTGAGATCATCGAGACAAAGAAAAAACCATTATCGAAGCGCATGCCGAAAAGAAATTACGATGACAGCGAGAGCGACGAAGATGTTGGACCTCCAAAGCTAACACCAGTAAAATATTTATCCCATTACTCCGGCCCAAAAGCCAAGGCGGCCTTATCAAGCGAGACTGAGAGTGTGCAAGATCGCACCATCAACAAGTCTGCTGAACCGAAAAAATTGTCTTCCTTCTCGAGTTTGACGCCGGGCCACGAAGTTGACGAAAGCAATAGGTCCAAAATAACAGCAGTAGAAACAGATAAGAAGCGCGTTGAGCAATCAGGTACAGCGAACAAAGCAGAGCCAAAACAGGAGATGAAAGTTCTTGATTTCACCCCCGTCGTTCCACATTCTCTGCCAGTGCCAGCTCCTATCAGTGCGCGTCTTCCTGCGACTGCTAGTATTGAAGAGAAACTTTCGCTAGCTGCCGCCTCGGTATTCCGTGCCAAAGTCAAGGACGCGAAACGTGATGAAGAGCCGCCGAATGAAACTGTAGTACGAAAGGTGGTAAAAGAAATGATCAAAAAGACCGAACCAGCTCCAAGTATCAAAAAGGTTAAAGATAAGGATGAAAGTAAAACCAAACACGAGTCGATTGACAAGAGAAAGCAACCCGAGCAAATAATTCCGATAAAAGATCCTCTACAAGACTTCGAGCCACATCACGATCCTTTGCTAGAGGTGATTAACAAGAGGGAGGAGGAGACTGCCAAAACATTGATACCCTCCGTTGTAAAAACCTACGCTAATCAGAAAAAGATCGAGCAAACGGCAAAAACAGAAGAATCCTGGAAGAAAACTAAAGCAGCGACGGTAGTAACCGCACCGACGACCTCCATCGGCGAAGCTAATAAGGATTACATAGGTCTTAGAAGGGAGGTAGTTCCAAACAAGATGAAGCCGAGCATTGATCGTGATTCCGTTGATTCAAGCGATTCGAGTGACTCTGAAAGGCGACTTACAATTATCGATAGTGAGGATGCAGCAGATGATAAATGCATTGATTTCAATCTTGAAGCAAAAGTCGCCAAGCCACCTGTTGAGACTGTTAACACCTGCTATAACGCTAGTACTAACCGTGGCCCACAGGAAAAATCAGTCGGCATTGGTTTAGTCGCTTCCGTGATCCAAGCCAAAATTGCAAGGATAGAAGAGGACGGAGAAAATTTGAATTCGCTTCTGTGCGAGGAAGAAATACCTGGATCGCCGACTCCTAGTAACGATTTACCTGAACACGAGCCTAAAACTTCAATCAGCGCTCAAAATCTACTTCAAAGTGAGATCGGTCAGTAAATGATGCCTGTTTCTTTATGAAAGTTATTTTTAATTACAAACAAAATTTTTGACAAAGCAGCTTCTTTCATTATCGCTGTGAAAAAATCCTATGTGACAAATAGCCAACTAATTTTCTTTCTTTCACAGCAAATAAAGTAAGCGGAAGTAGCATTGCCGGAACACAAATACCCCTTAACCAGCAACAAGCGTCAAGTTTTACAGTAGTGTCGGCCGCTGGTAGTAGCGTAGCTGTTTCCCAAAGTTCCAATAGCATTATCCCCATGTCTACCCAAGTGAGCAGTACTTTACCTCTCCGCCAGCCTCAAGGTCAACTTCTAGGATATCAGCAGCAGCAGCAGTCACAAGCACAATCAACACTACCGGCACCGATGCAATCGCAAGTCGCGCCGGTCGTAGCAGCTTTGCAAGTCGTGGCTGGGCTAGCAGTGCAGCGCAGACAGAGTAGCGAAGCAGCGCCGGTCACGGATAACACTCCACCAACAACACCCGATTCGACCATCTCTAATGTATCTGGTTCACCACGGGACGAAAGAACCGGTGGTTCCACGCTTTCATCGTCCGAAGACAATAATGGCAAGACCAACAGCTCGGAAGCGGAGAACGAAAGCGCCGGGACTAGCAGCAAGACAGTTGGAGCCCCCGCTGCAGTGAAAATCGAGGATGGCAGATTACCGTTACTTAGCCCTGAATTTTCAGTCGAGACGCAGCCACATTCCTCCAAATCCACGGTATCCAAGAGAGGAGCTATACCGGATTCCGAAAATATTTCGCCGAAAAAGCGTAAAAAACGAAAAGATCAGGATACCTCTGCAGCCACCTCGTCGTCTCCAGGCCCAAGTAATGTTTCGGGAAAAAAATCACCCAGACAAGCTACGCGACATACACGTGGACAAACCATTGGCAGTGACAGTGATGACACCAGTGAAAGCTCTACGCAATATAACAATAGTACTTCGGCAATGCCAGTCAATACATCTAACGCTGTTACGATAGGATCAAATGTAATCACTGGCATGAACAGTAACAGTATCGCCAGTTTCTCCACCAATTCAAATAGACCCATGAGATATAACTTTCTTACGGATTTGGGTAATTTCGTAGTTCTTACTCGCCATACTTTTATTCGTTTTTATTTTTTGACAGTATGCTAAGTTTTATTTTTTTACAGATCCTAATTTAGATAGCAACCAAAGAATTCAAGTACTGATGCAAAGGATAACTGATCTCAGAAAAGCTTACGGCAACTGTAAAGTGGAACTCGCAGCTATCGAAAGACGTCGAAAAAAAATTAAACGAAGAAAACGTGAAGGTAAATTACTGTTTTCTTCTCTTTACAATGTATAGTTCTTATTTATTTAGTTTTCTTGACTTACCACAATAATCGTTTATTGTTTCAGCTCAAAAAGCAGCTAAAGCTGAAATGCAACAAGCATGTTTGTGATGAGAGTGATAACAATGGTTTATGTTGCTATGTATACAAAAAGACCTTTGTACGTGAGAATTGCAAATGATTTCATAGCAAAGTATCTGTTGAGAAATCACAAACTCTTCACTCATTTTTACTTGAAAATAATTGTCTCTGCAATTTTTTCATCGAGGTAAGGTAATATTATCCCAATTAGATTAAAAGATACATATTATATTGTTTATTAAATCAAGAGAATTGTATCAAAAGAACTTTTGTATGTACTAATCTGATTGATACTACTCTCCATAGAGAGTAAAATTGATTTTTTCACTAAATGAAATCAATCAACAAAAATGTGTAATGAAAAAGCGTTTTTCTATTTTATAATAGAGGACATTTAGATACTTTGATATTGTAAATGATTTGTACAAAGAAATTATATATTAATTTACTTGTAAAGAAGGATTTTAATTTTTATATATGGCATGTGTCTTTCTTCAATAAGTAAAAACTGAATTGATTGTCATTGAATTTGACTAATATAAATTTAAGCGAATGATACATTTTAAATTTGATTTTTTTGTTGAAGAGCAAGCCACATATACAGCTGCAAAAATGCAAAAATATGTTTAAAAATACCATCGTCACATTTTCTATGAATTAATATATACTTTGATATGTTTAAGTTTGTATATGAAATTACAAGTTTACAACTCGAGTTAACTTATAAAATTTCTATAATTTGTACATATACATACTTAAGATAGTATTATACAGTCTCAATCTTTGAGTATCGAGTACTAGATTTTAATTTTCATGCTTATTTTTTGTAATTCTATATATACTTATTGTAATAAAAAAACCTTTTTTTGTCATGAAACGCAATAATATAATGCAATAAGTGAATAAAAGCTTTATGTGGGTGAAAAAACTTTAACTTGTAATTATATAAAGATTAAAGTAAAATAAAATTAACATAAAAAAATTTTATTGAAAAAATTATTTTATCTCTACTTCCTCAAGTTCATAAATTTTACGATTAGTCTGCTTTTCACAAAAGTTCTTTTAATTGTAAAATAGTTGTGTCTTTTTGACTTGTGTTCAACGAAGTGAATTTTCTCAGTAAAATTGTAGTACATATAACCTCTTATACGATACCATTATAGGTATGTTTTGTTATAGTTATACATATGCTATCGAATGTGTATGTAATATATGTAGCATGAGAACAAAGGTCGTCAGGGCCAATTGCCTTGAATCTTAAAAACTAAATTTTACTTCCTTCAAAAATTCATAGTGTAAAATGATTTTATCCAAATAAAGCAATCAAAAGTAACGTAAAATTTACCGAAAAATAATTAACAAATACATTGAAGAAATAAAATGAAAATGAATTTTTTTTTCCTTTGTGGAAAAAAAGGAACTTTGTTGAGTCATGTTTCAGGTATAATTTAGGTTGAAATTATAAACAGATTCTTTCAAGATAGAAACAAATTATTTTCCTAATTAATCCATATATGATATTACAATAAATAAAGAGAAAAATAATAAAGCAAGGAAATAATATTATATCAAATCAAATTATATTCACAATATAATTTATCATCAATATTTAGTAATCATCATAATCACTTTACTTTTGAGAGAATACATGATTTATTCAAAGCAAATATCTGTTCCAAATCATCCACATTTCTGGATAAATAAACATTCCTTTTATTTAGAAAATGTTGCAATCATAGCAAGGTATACACAAAAGCATTGAATTAATCATAAAATATAATTTCAATTATAAACATAGTTTCTTTAATAAATAAAATTAGATTTATAAAAGCTTTTAAAGATTATATTTAACTATTAATGAAATTGCAACTATAGCTGACGATTTCAACTTCTCTTTGTGTTATGTAAAGTGACAAAGAACAAAGTGTACAGTTTATTATACTACTTATAAGAGTAACAATAATATTAATTATTATTTCTTTTGTTTGTTGGTTATGAAGGCTAAAAATAAAATCTCAAATTAGAAAACAAATCATTTCATTTTTTACTCATAAATTCACAAAAGATGGATTGGAGCTTAAGACCTGATCAACATATATAGTTCACTAAAATAAATATAGTAAACAAAGAAAATTAGTAAGCAAAGATGAACAGTACTCCAAGAAAACTTTTTAGAATAAAATATGAAATCTAAAACTCATTTATAGTGATTAAAATGGCATTCAATCACATATTAAAATTAATAAAATCTAAAAACTATTATAGCTTTCAAAATATTTCTTTAAAAACTGTCTGAACAGAATCTTTCGTAATAATTAGTAAAATTCATCGAAGATATATTTTGTTAGAGTACCAATCTATATCTCTGGTTAAGTCAAATAGTTGAAAGGATGTAATGGTTGATTTTCTCCATATACTGTATATTATGGTCGGCTGTAGATATCAATGAGTGTCTCGAGTTAATAAGAAGTACTGTATATTATTTTATTGAAACAATGACAAATTATCTTTCCTTGTCAGTTCTACCTATAATAAATAAATTATACTTATGTAAATTATTGATAGGCTTCTTAGTTCATAGAACTTTTCCAGAAGTTCACACCTAATAATGTTTCAATTAATGTACACACATTTGTATGTAATTAATTGCTTAATTTTTTAAAATAATATCTAATTAGGCCTACAATAGCATTACAAACTGTAGAAGAGCATTGAAAAGTTTTGTAAATATTGAAGGTAATTAAATTCATTTATAAAATGGTTTGTCTGTACAACAATATATAGTGAAAATAACAAAATCTTGTGAGTTTAAAATTATACAAGATTTTAACTCTCACTCTAAATCTGTACATATAATTGTACAAATGAAGTCTTTATATAAAATATGCATGTTTGACTAAAAGGCTTTTTCTTACAAGTTCTCTATTGATTAGTCTCTGTTAAAAAAAATTAAAAATTCAAAGTTCAATTCAGCTCAAACTCAATAATATATTTATCTGTAAATTGATTTTTCATAAAACAATCATTTTCAAATGTCATTTGTAACAATTTATTATGCTATATATTTGATTTGTAAATTGATTGCAGCACATCTATTCAATCTGTAATACCATTCCATAATCCAATCTTTGGGGTCGACAGGTATTATAGAAAAATTAGCTTAAGAATCAGTTTTAAAAAGTACAATAATGGTAAATTACAACATCACTGATGTAGATCAATTACTGTTTAGATGATAAGTCTCTCAAGCCATTAATCAAAATCTATTCAACACATTAAAAATGTATATAATATTAAATTGATGTCAACATGGAGGTGGACTACTTGATGTAGCTGTTGCGTCGATGGCTGCTGATGAATTAGTAGAGGAAGATATTGATGTAGATTTCTTTTCATTACTAAGTTTCCGCCTAGCAAATAAAAATTGCTTCATTAATTCATGATGTGCTTCCAACTTTTCAATGCATTCCAAACATGCAGTTTTCGGCAGTTGGTCATTAGGATCCACCTATAATGAGTAGTAATGAATTATGTGGTTCAAGGTAACACAGTGAAAGTGTAAGTTATAGTAATTTTATGATTTCTCTTGCAAATATCTAAATTATAATCATATTAGTATATTTTATCATGAAATTAAATGAGAAAAATAGTTTTTTTTTCAATAAACATGTAATATGGTAGTCAAATTAGAGTTATTACTAAACTGGATAGATAATTATATTATTTTATGAAATTAATAAAAAATGGTCGTTTTAGATTGCCAAACTTAAAAAAAATATTACTAACAATTGAACAAAAAAATGCTCACATTTATTGGAAGATAACTGTTGATTTTCTCAGACAACTTCATCCTTTCGCCTTCCTCTCCATAAATATGAATCACAAATCGATTCATTTTGCTGCAGAGTCTGCATATGAAACCAGTGATCACAGCCTTGTCAGTACTACCCATTTTTTCGTATTTTTATTTTCACTGTAAATTTTGAACTAAAAACTATAGCTGCAGAATGGGCACCGTCGAATCAAATATCACACAGATATTAAAATCATTTAATTTTCGATTACGAAACGAAAAAACATAAAAGTTATGAATAAGTCGATGGATTTGTTTGTTACTATTAGTATGAAACTTTCACACTGTATACTATTCCAAGATCGAGAGCCATCACCAGCTGGTCTGATGTGTCTGATGGTAGAGTGCGTGTTTGTGATTCAATCCCTCAAATACACGTGAACGATCATCTGGGGTGTGTACATGCAATACACATTTACACATCTTAACCGTTTTCTACTTTGCCTACCGAGTGAAACTCGTTTGAATATTTTTTTAAATTACAAGATCTCTTCAACGATAATTACGAGATAATAGGAATGCAATAATGCAACAAGATTTGAAAAAAATTATGAAAATGTACTTTATTCAGTTCAATTTCAAAGTGCAGAGAATATTTACGTATTCTCCAGCAGAAAATATTATAATAGCGTTATATTACTTTGACAAAATCATTCATTTAAATTAATAAACAAAAACTTTTTTCTTCTTTGCAATACAATGTCTGTGGCACTACTTCACTTGTTATCGATACAATATTACTCTTATGGAGTAAATTTTTTTCTTTTTAAAAAGGAGCAGCTGTAACGCAAGCTAATAATTTTACTTTATTTGACGATTATAGAGAAACATATTTTTCAAATGAATTTGCCAAATTAATCTTCGAAATATTAGTGTATTTACATGGCAGAATGCCTATTTACTTTACGTAATTGTTCTTGTTAAAACTTAATATTCACAATTTAAATGATTATATACTCTAGAATTCTTAAGTTGACTCGATGCATTGCACAGTATATTTGACAGTCAGACGCAATCATTACAGGTGATACATGTCCACATAATCTTCAAGCAATGATTTATCGAACAAGATATCTACTGTCAATCTACATTTACTATTGTACAAAGGAGAATAATCAGTTCCCAATGATTTTTCACTCAAAAACATTTAAAAATGAAATATAAGAGCCACAATGTGCATCAATTTAAGAACCTTATTAAAATTCTAATAATAAATAATAACAAAAAAAAGTCATTTGAAAAATATATTTCTTCAAGCTTTTCTTCCGATGGAAGAGAGAATTATAATATGACAATTTTATAATTCACTTTTACCATCTATCAGCATTAAAAAAAAGAATCTATCAGAAAAACGAGCATTTAACGTTTACTTTATTTTCGTACAAACACAGTTGGTAAAAAAAAGTAAGAATTGTAGGCGCATGCGATTAGAAAGACGCATTGACGACTGCTTTTCAATGTATTGGACAAAGCTATTAAAAATCATGAAAAGAAAGAGTTCGTTTATTAGTAAAAGGGCGTGAAAATGAAACCGCAATTACAGTTAACTGCGGTATTGTGAGATAAGTAAAATATTGCGCTGGTCGTAAAAAAGACTGCAATGCCATGTATAAGCGGTATGTTGGAGCTACAAAGCTTCTCCATCCAATGATAAATTTTTAAGTATAATTAGAGTCGATTTAAATCGTTCTTTTTTTAATCTTATAGATAAAATTATTTTTTTACATATACTCGCTCGCGAACATACATAATCAAATTGATCACACTGCTATTTCACCATCTGATTAAATGAGATGTAGCATATGAGGAGTACACTCGACAAGTAACGAATAGTGAACTATACACGTGATATCTTTTTACAGAAGCGCGATGGTGCCGACGCACGCGTATGCACGCGGGCTAAAGTTTACCTAGTTATTGACATAGAGCGCAGATGAATCATGATTCGTGTCAACTGGGCCAAAGTCCGCGTCGTATAATACGCAGCCAAGTTTTCACAACCAATTTTCTTCATTGTTCATTGTTGAAAATCTCGATTGCTGCCGAGCCTCTGCTCGATATAAGTTCAAATCGCTAATTAATTAAATACCGCGCGAAATTGTTTCTCGAATTTTGTTTTGCTTTAGTTTTTGGATTGAAACTGCACGATGATTTGTAAATTGGTTATAGTTTTTTCTAGCATCTCTAGCCAAGAGACATTATTCATCGATCGGCAGAAGTGACTGTTCCAAGTGCTCGTCGTACTGCTGGCGCTAATCAGACTCGAGCTTGACTTTGAATCGGCTTGGTCAGTTTTGTCTGCATCCGTGTTTTTGAGAGGTTTTTCGCCTTCCTCTTCCTCCTCGGTATCTTGCTTTTTGACTTCTTGGACGTTTTCAATGGTAGGCTCTGACACCGAGGAGGTCGCATCACTCGTAATTTTAGTAGCACTCATCGTCGTCGTCGTTATCGTCGTTGTCGTTGTAGCCATCGTCACAGTTGTCGGCGTGGTTGTCGACCCATCCGAGCTAGCCGAGGTGGTGGTCGTGGTCGCACTAGCCGTTGCAGTCGTTGTGATAGTGGTTGTCATCTTCGTTGTTGTTGCTGATGTCTCCAAAGGCAAGCGATCAGTGCGATCTTTGGTTTCTTCGATACCACCAAGACTAGAGGCGCTACCCTCTTCTTCCTCCTCATCTTCGTCATCATCGTCGTCTTCGTCGTCATCGTCGTCGTCATCATCGTCGTTATCATCTTCATCATTATCCTCTCGTTCCTCCGCTCCTCCATTATTATCGTTTTCTTCGTCATCCATTTCGACGTGGGTTTGTACGTCAAACTTGCGCTTCTTGGCAGGAGTCTCGAGGTCTTGTTGCTTCGACTCCTTGATTCGAGATCTGGCAGCTCGCGTGCGCGCGAGAAGAGTTTCGAGAGCAGCATGAAGAGTTGGAGGGGGCTTGATATCCGTTCCACAACTATAAACCAAAGCCAGCGCTCTCAAGTCGCCAATAAGCTTGTGTGCGGATGCCTGGACGTCGACCACGTCGACCATTGAGGTGAGTGTACCAACGAGATTGTCAATAATGGAGCAGGTCTGCTCGGTAAGCACGTGGCTAGCCAACTTTGGAAAGAAAGTTTTGAGAAAGGCGTGTATCGCTGGTACCGCCAACGAGGATCTTTCGTCTAGTAGGACCGCGTCCACATAGTCGATGGTATAGGAGCAGCGAAGTAGAGCAGCGATATGCTTACGATCGACGTGACTGGCAGCGTGCACGTCGAGCCAAAGTCGCGGAAATAGGGCCAAATGCAGTGGAACACCTTAAAAAATGTAAAAATTTAGAAAAAAGCATCAGAAAAATGAAAGAAACATGGAAAAAGATGTAGACCAAGTAAAATCTCACCTTCGAAACCAAGCATAGCTGAGAGATTGACGAGGATCTCCGTCATGCAATCGTTATTAATGGCAAGCCGACACATCACGTCGATGAGCTCGTGGTATGGCAAGAAAAATTCAAGCAGAGCGCTATCGTAATTCGGATCCTGACCTTTGGCCGCCTCCAGTTGAGAGTGAGGTACAGCCATTTGAACCATCGGCCTCGCCGGACGTGAGGGCATCTTACTAGGGGCCGTAGAGCGTCTAGGCAGATACGGGCCCGGAGGTACACTCGCATGCGACTCCTGTAACGCAGCATGACAGTGCGAAAGCAGAGGTGCCAAAATGAGAATGGCCTCATTCGGCACCAGCATGACCAGTTCTTTCAGCAAGTCGATTGCCAGGTTGCGCATGTCTGCTGGATTGTAGGTGTTGAGTAGTGTGGCCAACTTACGTAACACATCTGGCCATTCCTTACAGTTAACCAGGAGACTTCGTGCCTCGGGACCACTTGCTTCACCGCTACCACTACCGACACCTCGAGCCGTTCGTACACAACGCACTAACTCAACAATTATTGCAATGAGCTCGGCCAGGTCGCCGGCAACGTGGCAGGCGGTCGCCTCGTGATACATAATATGTAGCATATGGAACGCTTCCAGTGCCATACTCAGCCCACCATTATACACCACATACAGTCGGTCCTCATCCGATTCTATGAGAATCCTGAATGCTGATATGAGGGTCGCCCAACAAGAGCGTCCATCAAGGCCTTGCAGGTAAGATGACAGCGTGCCTCGTCGGAACGAAGCTATCTCGGCCTCTTCTTGTTCGGTTTGATCGGGATGTCGAGCGACTAACAGTTGCATCAGTTTAAACAACTCATCCACAGCCTGAAAGAATAGACACAATTGTTAATATCTCGTAGCACGTACTTCAGTATTTTTGATTGTGGCAAACACTTCATTATTTCGTTATTAAAATTGACGACGCTATAATTCATTGATATCAAAATTCTAATGAAATCATAAGTAAAGAATAAAAAACAAATAATAAATGTTACCGTTGAATATTGCGTGGGGTGCGGAGTGATGTTCTTGAAGGCCCACTGTATGTTCTGATGCGCTGCTAATTGTCGAGTAAAAGCACGTGACTGTTGACAACATAGTCTCAGTAAGCCGTAGTAGGCCGGCAGCATGACGCGATTGAAAAGGACGACGTCTTGATCCTCATGGTCAGCTCTGTAAGAGACGAAACGAAGTTTTTCAGTCAAACCGACTCGACTCAAACAAACCACGCATGACTTACAATATGTAGTTGAAAGCAATATTCTTGGTGATATGAGGATTGTGGAGTATGAGTGCAACGTTTTCAGGACAGTCGTTGCTCACATGGTACCAGAAGAGCAGGAGTGCTTGCTTGTTGTGATGAACTGGAATGCTCGGTTCAGACAGCTTCGGATGGAACAATGTCCAAAGATCGTT
The DNA here is from genome assembly GCF_024137745.1 of Phymastichus coffea. Taxonomy (NCBI): domain Eukaryota; kingdom Metazoa; phylum Arthropoda; class Insecta; order Hymenoptera; family Eulophidae; genus Phymastichus; species Phymastichus coffea. The sequence goes on along the minus strand of NW_026707045.1, from coordinate 34,972 downwards.
GAGGTAGGGTCCAAACTGCAAAATAGAAATAAAATTTCAATAATCTAAATTCACAAAAGAAATCTCGGATGATCATGAAAGATTTAAAAGTACAGAACTGTGAAGTTGCGATTGGGCTTTGCAATTAATTGCAATTAATTTACCATGAGTTTCTCAGTCTTGGATACGATGCAGTAGGTCATCAAGGCGAAGTAAGCGGTAAGGCTCATGGTGCCGTGGGTATTGATTTCGGTGTAGTGTCGGGCCGACTGGAGAAGGCGTAGTAACGCCGTGTAAATTTGATGGAGAACGAGTGTGGCGTCGGTCGACAGTTGCAATTCTCTGGCGGTAGAAGCCTGACAGCCAAGACCAAGACGATGAGCCGAACGATAACCTTGGCGGAAGTGAGCCGACGGCACGAGCGACACGAGAAGGAAAGCGGCGGCCGAGCGTACGCGATGATTGGTGTGTTCGAGAAGAAAATGCTGCAGCCAGGTATCGAGCCCTTGCAACACCCAGGCATGAGCGAGTTTGCTGCGCGTGACCGCGAGCGCCAGCCACTCCAAAGCGCCGTGAGGAGCGATCCTCGCTACCTCCCAAATACGGCTGAGAATTAATTGAGTCATGCAGGGTAGACCCGCGGGACTCGAACCCTCGCTAAGTAGCGTGAGCACCTTGAAGAACGGCTGGCAAAGATCCGTGTGTTTGCTGATCGCCTGGAATATCATGCTGACTACGTGGATGGCCAAGCGGTCGTTCCAGCGACACAACGACTGGATGAGATTGCGCGTCTGCTGAAGGTTGATCATGTCGCGAATCTGTTGATAGAGGAACGGGAAGCCTTTGCCTCCAGCAACCGCGTTGAAGTCCGAGGCCGACAGGTTGAGTCTGTGGTCAGGCAGTCGGCTGCGTTCGACCAAGAGGGCGACGAGTGTGATCATCTTATCGAGCGAAGCCGGTCTCATTTTCTCCGCCCCAGTGCTGCCTCCGGCTCCACCACTGATCGCGACCACTTCCTCCTCCTCCTCTTCCTCGCTAATCGCGTCGGCGAAATCGTGGTTTCTATGGCCCAGGTAGAAATTGACCATGCTCGAGATCGCTTGAGTCTTGATAAGGAAAACAGTCTCTTCCTCGCCTAGCTTGCTGAACTCGTAGAGCAAGCCGAAGTACTCGGTGAGATGCTTAAGATGTTGCTTGGCGTGCTCCATTAGCGACAGTAACGAGCGCATGAATCGCGTCACGCACGAGCTCGAGGTGACGCTAGACCCGGCCTCTTCCTCCTCGTCAGGGGTCATATACAAGGGCACTTGAGCGAGACGCAACCTCTGAATCACGTGAATGCACAGCCTCTGGAACATCTGCCTGACCATCTGGTTGGGACACTTGACTAGAATCTGAACGGGCCACCACGAATCCTGAGCCATTCGCTCGAGGAACTTGATGCCGGCGCTCACCGAGTTGTTGAACTGCTTGGTCAGCAACTCCACCCACTGAACCATCGTCGGTTTCTCTTTTGCGTGTATAAACGTCTCAAGGAAGAATGAGGCCGATAACTCCGCCGCGAGCTCGCCTATCTCCGGCTCAGTATACAATAAGCTTTGCGGCACGTAGCCGCAGATCTGCCACATGAAGCTGAAGTACGTGTGCTCGAAGATGTTCTTGTCCTGTAGGAAGTGCATGTTGTCCTGCCAAATCCATTCCTCAAGCTCTTTACTCAGCTGCAACTCGGTGTTTGGCGTGGATGTACCTGCCGTAGGTGGCTCGTCGGTTTGCTCCTCTAATTTCTCCTCGTTTCGTCGGCAGCGCTCGTAGAACAACATGTAAGCCGAGTTAGACTTTTCGAAGCTGAAATCCATGAATTTATCGGTAACAGAGTCGTAGGTCTTGCTGGTCATCTCGCCGCCGAAACACTCTGCAGCGATCTGATTGGGATCGAAAGGCTTGACCTCGGCGTCGTTGAAGAGGAACCATCTGTCCTGTTCGTGGTGGTGTTCGTCTTCAGCTGAACGCTCGCGAATGAAACTGTAATAATGTCCTCCGTCGGCGGTACCCGTATGGACGGTGACTCCGATCAGCTCATACTGGTAGTGCTCGGCTTCGTTCTCTCGTGATTCTTGAGCGTTGCTCGTTGTGCTCGGTCGTTCCTCGCCTTGTTCTTTGTCCTGCTTCTCACAAATTTCATCGTCAACCTGAACGTTCTGAACGTTCTCGGTGTCGGCGGGTGCGTGACGAGGCGGCACGAGTTTGTCCTCCATGTAACCGGACATGTCGAGTCGCAGAGGAAAACTAAAGTGGGTGTTGACTTTCTCCTTGAGCATAGTGCCCATATTGAAAGTGTATCGCATGGTGTTGAAGCACAGTATGCGGGGCAAACGTTTAAAGCAAGCTCGCTTCTCAGCGCGTACCTTCTTTCCGCACTGCGAGCAGGTGTACATGTTATCGCCCTCAAGGGTATCCTTCACCGTAACCTCGTCCAAGCTCTCATAAAGATTGCGCATGTCGGCCACCTGGCAGCGCACCGTGTAAAACTCCTCGAGAGTGCGACTTACGTGCTCACAGTCAAGAGACACCACATTATTGGAGATAATGCCACAAAATAGTTGCTTCACTAAAGTCTTTAAATCTGGCGTCATCTCCTCTAGTTTACTAACAAGATCTATAAAAAACTCGGCCATGTCCTTCTGCTCACCGGTATTGAGCGGTTCATGATTCATAGTGTAGACACGGCAAAATTGCCGTGGGTTGTAGGCCTTGCGCTCACTCTCGAGCAAATAGGCAAACATGCGCTGTAATTCGCGTAGAGTCAGCTGATGCTTGTTCGCCGATTGACAGTCGGCCTGTAGGATAGCTCGTCGCGCAGGTGGCATCATGTAGAGATGTTGCATGCAGCTTGCCATATAGCAGGTTGCCCCAAGGTTGGTCAAACCTACGTAACCGCAATCCGAGCGTCCGTCTTCGTGAGGCCAATAATCCCAGGAATAGGGTTGCGAACCGAGACGCGGCCGGTGCTGCTCGAGCAGTCGTTCATGTAGCGCGCGGTAGTTGCAAAGAGCGCCCTTCGTTAGCTCGACCAATAAATCGAACGCTGCCGAGCGAGAAGCTTGACTCTTGCACTTGGGTACATGTTTTGCTCTTGGAGTGGGCAGAGCGAATAGAAAGTCGAAAGCTTGCTCGAGAAGGCCTCGACCGAGTTCGGCCTGCTTGCACGGTGGATTGTGAGCCATAATGTTGCAGCAGAGATTTAGTAAGCCTACTAGACCATCGTCTTCGAGGATGTTGTGACGAGTTTCCAGATAATCGCGTTCTAGACAGGAAGTCACAGCACGTTCGGCCAAAGCCTGCAGATCTATTGTTCCGGCACCACTCTTATCACTAGTACTTTCACTGATTGCATCTTCGGGTAGCGAGTCAACTAGCCGGCACACCAACCAAAAATAGTCTCGGCAAGCTGGACCGTACGACTCTTTCGACGACTCCGTTTCGATGGTCACGCCTGTTGGCCCCATTCCCGTTACTGATAGTTGGCTTTGTTGGTTATGCGGATGTAACTGCTGATGTTGTTGTTCCAGCTTGGTTCTAGGTCTTGGTTGCGGATGCATCGCCTCGGCGATTGGTAGATACTCGAGAAGTTCACTGAGAAGTGGCACAATGAGGTTGGCTGAGGAACAGCCTGAAGCACGTTCCGACGAGTCGGTGGATGGATCGTTGTCCCGTGGCTCGGGACTTCCTAGGCAAAGTTTGTACAGTGCAGTACAGACTTCACGGCGTACCGCTGGCTCGGGATCCTCAAGAACAAGTCTGCGCAGCCAGCCGCGTCCGAAGCGGCAGTCGGTCGGAAACAACGCGCTCGAGATTGATGGTTCGGAGTGCAACCAACAAACTAGAAGCGCCAAAGCGTAGTGAATGAGTTGAGAACGACCGAACAATCCAGTCTTGTAGTGGTTGGGATCCCGAGGCTGTGAAGCTGCTTCGAGAATTCCCGCGATCCTCGGTAGTACCTCCTCGGGTTTCATAAGCGCCAACAATTGTTTGCTCAACCTCGGGATTGCGAGCTTGTCGGCTGTGTTGCGTCTCGTCGCTTGCCTGCCACCAGCAACACCTAGTTGACAGATCTGCTTGAGCAAACTAGCAAGGCAATCCTGTTGCCATTCGCTGCCGTCGCCGTTCTCAAGGCAACCAGACATGAAGATGGAAAAAAGGTGACGTAAGCCACCCTGTTGCACAAAAGTGCTCGACCAGTCGCTCGTAGCATCATCACCGGTCGTTGAATCCGATGCTTCACCGGCGCTTGTTACGTTTGAGATCGTCGTCGTCGTTGTGGTCTCGCCGCCACTACGAGCAACGCGAGCTGAACGCTTCAACAGCGACTCTACGATGTACAACGAGTACATGAGTTTGTGAGGATTGGAAGGGTCCAGCAATTCTGGCAGGCAAGCCTCATCAACGTTCTGGAAGCCTTGCAATAATGTCGGGCTTGTTGGCAGTAGGGTTAGTGTGTCCCATACACGTCGGGACAACACCTGCAATAAATGTATTTGAAAAATAAGTGTAAACAAATGTTTAAAAATGTTAGAAATATATTTATTCAAGTAAAGAAAGGGTCTCTTACCTGAGCTTTAGGGTGAGGCACACTGAGACCACTTTCGGTGCGAGTCTTTATGGCTGCAAGAGTACGCATAAGAGTGAACAGCTGCTCGAAGTACTGTGGCCTTAAGAGTAGAAGTGTAGGTAAAGAATCTCTGGGAGGCGGTGGCAGCAATGACGGTGACTCGAGGTCCCGCTTGCCACTTGCAGCAGCAGCTCGGGCGGCCACACTAGCAGCAGCGACGGCACTACAACGTCCAGCACCCAAAGATATAAAGACCAATTGGCCGTCCTTGAAACCGAGTTCTTGTAAAGTCTTCTCGTCGAAGTCAATAGTGAGTTCCTGGCCTTGAGTAATCATGCGGATTGGTCCGTCAGTGAGTAGCGAGCCTAGGACCGAGCCAGGCTTAGTTTGAACGGCACCCTGTGGTACCCCGACGCTTATAGAGGTCGCGCCATCTGCGTCACCAGCCGGACGACGACGCTGTGATGCGTGGGTATCGTCCCACCACTTGGAAACTTCAGCTCGCAGGTCCGCCACATAGTCAGTACTGAGCAGCGTAAAGGTGGTTTTTTCGGAGATACCCGCGGGTTGTACGAACACGCGCAGTTGTTGGCTGCGTTCGCCTGACTGACCGGAACCGGAGCCAATGTGACCAATGCCGGCGGCGCGACCCTCAAGAGCCCAGCGTCGCAAATGATAAGCGTAGCGTTTCTTGAAGGCTTCGAGATGGGTGCGCAGTAAGAGAAGAGCGCGCTGGATACAACGCAAGCTTGCCTCTCGCTCATCGTCGCCGGCACCAAGACTGCGTGAGGCTGCGGCTAAGTGAGTCATACACTGTGAGACAAACTCCATCTCTTGGCTGAGTTGTCGCGACATGTAGTAAGAGTTAAGGTACTGAATCGCTGCCATGCTGACTTCGGTACACTTGGCGCGCAAAGCGATCTTCCAAAGAAAGTCCATACCAATGGAGTCGAGCTCGCGCAGAGGCCGTTCTAGATGCACTGCCGCGAGTCTTGCCAGTTGGCACAGTTGTTGGAACAGCGAAAGACCTGTCATACTAATAGTCTCCGGTGGCAGACTCGGTAATTTACGCATACAAAGATGCTTTAGACTGTCCATGCCGAGAGCGTGCTGTTCCGTGGACTTGGCTTGACTGAGTAGCCAGCTGAACAGTTCGTCAGCGGAACCGGAAGATTCATCTGCAAGACACGACCACAGTGTGTCAACTTGCTCGAGGCTGAGGCGGAAGCACTCGGGAGAACCCAATGGCGAAAAGATCGACGATAGAAATTGTAGCCGCACTTGCACCTCGACCTGATGAGAATGCAATCCCTGTGGACCGGTGCTCGCGTAGTGACGTAGATTGTTGAAAAAATGGCGCATCATGCCGCGCTCACGGTCTGCCCACGTGGTAATCGTGTGAGCATCCATCGTGCCAAACTGTTGAAAGCTCGCCAATAGCTTGGGCAAGATTCGCAGGCTCACTACGACCGAACGATTCGCCGCGAGATTGTCCAAGCAACCCTCGATGAATTTCATAGGTATGGAACGTTCGACATTGTAGCACAGTAGATTGCACAATGCCTTTTCCGCCTCAAGAGCCAAACCCTCGCCCAGCTGACCAATCTTTTCGTCTTGTAGCAAATCCCAGAGCAGAGTTTGGCCAGGTGAACAAACCGCCTCGAGGTTAAATTGACCGAGTCCTCGAGCTTGGCCTCGACACGCGGCTTGTGATCTGTGACGTGATGCCCCATGGCTCATCGAAGAGGTCGCCGTGTGACCGTGGGCGTGCACGTGAGCATGTGCAGCGGCCGCGGCGGCGGCTGCAGCTGCCGCCGCTGCTGCTGCTGCGTGGTGAGGATGATAAGCTTGCATGTGGATAGCCGACAAATGCTGAGCAGCTAACTGTGCCAGTTCTTCTTCGCAGCCACTCTCCTCGCCTTCAAAATCGGCCATATTCTTTTCGCTTTTGTTGCTGATCCGACTGCTGTATGAACCCTCTTCGTCTGACATCATTTCATCCATGCAGCTGGGCAGGAAGCGAGAACCGCCTGGCTCGTGATCGAGGCAGGCTATAATTGCGAATATGGATAAACGTTAGTGTGAAATTGCAACTTATTGTTAAAGTATTTTTCAAATAAAAATAGTAAACGCGTAAATATTTTTCCATCATTTTCGCAGTGTAAAATTTGATGTCTTTCTAACTTTAACTTTTTCAAAATACAAATAAACGAGCAAACTTACCTTCACCAGCTCTGACCACAGCGATGATATCGCTGTCATCCTCATCGTGAGAACTATCAGCTGAGTTGAGGCCGATGTCGTGCGCAACGAGAACCGGCATGTACTTTGCATTGGTAGCGGACAACTTTTGCGAAGCGGCTTTTTGGGCGAGTAAGCGGCTTCTAGGCAACTGTTGATCGGTAGCCAAACCTACTGGAGGTTGATTAATCGCAATCGCCTCTTGTTTCACACGATCGAGCGCATCAACGACGAGTACTTTGCTGCCATTGGCCGTATCGACTGGTTGCTGCTGACTCACCGTGTCTTCAAGGAGCGACTTGTCGTCTGGCGGTTTAATCGAGCCGTCACTCGCCTTACGTTTTCGCGGCTTTTTACGTTTTCTTAGCATTCGCCTCTTTTTGCCACGCCTTAAAGATCGTTCGCTGGGCTTGCCCTCATCGGTATCTTGTCCATCAGACGTGTGATCGGCGTCGGAAGAGTTCTTGCCCTTTCTCTGAAGTGCCTCTTTGAGCTTTTCCAATCGTGTACAGAACTCACGACCGGTCTCAACGTTGTCAGGATCTTCGGGTTCATCGTCGTCGCCCTCAGCGTCGTCTTCGTAGTCGACGGCATCATCGTCGGCCCTGGGTTGTTTTCTCGGTGAAGGTCCTTCGGACGCCGGTTGACTGCCCTCATCCTCAATGTCGGAAGGGCTACTCGGCTCCATGCCGCTTGGGCCATCACCGCTACTCGTGCTCGCCTCGTCCATGGCCAGTTGCTGCTGTTGCTGCTGTTGACGCTGTAGCGGATCTCTAGTCGCATGCGTTGACGACGCTGAGCCTTGGGCCAGACTACCCAAATGATAGCTGCCACTGCTACTCGACGTCCAAATGAACTTTATGAGAGCCGAAACGAGGAAAAGACTCTGCTCCGTATGCTCTTTGGGCTCGAGCTTGCCGAGTAGCGAGTAGAGATGAAGCACCGCTCCAGGCGCCAGGTGCTTGACGAGAGGTGCCAACAAATCGTAGACGGGACGGGCGCAATGCTTGAGTTGGGCGGCTTGCCACATAACGTCCATGTCGAGCGATGAAATGCGACCCTCCATCGCCAAAAAGCTCAGGATAATGTGGCTCTGCTTGATTACTTCTACGTGCAGATTCGGACCGAATATGTGGGCGATGATATTGTTGTCGGTGAGCCAGTTCGCCAAAGCGTGACCGACCTGCTCGATCTCCGCCACGGTTTCGCTGTTGCACAGTTCATTGAAAGCCGTTATGTGCGAGTTTATCTGAGCGATGCCGGCCAGCCGCATCGTCAGCGTCGTACTCGTGAAGTACTTGAAGGCCAGATCCAAGCCATCCCGATCGAAGCTTGGCAGTACTGCGTCTATCGGATCTTTTACAGCTGACCACATAAAGTCTGCAATGATGACAATTGTTATGATAATCAAATGCGTCCACTAGACTTCTATTTAATCTGATAGATTTTATCATCACTTACCTGCCATCGTCCTCACAGCCTGAGTTCTCAGTTCCTTATCGCTGAGCCGACACATGTATTTCATCACGCGACTGCGCAACGGTATAAACAGTTGTATCACGCTACCGTAATTCAACCAAAGTTTTAAATTACAAATCACAGCGACCATCGAGTGCGCCAGACCCACAGGTAGTGTACTTTCCATGTCGAAGCAAGCAGACATCAAATTGAATCCACCGTGATGACAAAACATCGATACTGCATGGATTAAAGGTGCCGGCACCTCGGGATCGTGTGGCTCGCAGTACCCACCTTCGTCCTGCAAGTGGTCGTTCGTCTATATTTTTGCATTCCTTATATTTCAAATTATTATTCTTACCTTAACTGGAGCCAGTGGACTAGTCAAAGCTCCATGCTTTATGGCTATATAAAGAGGAAAGTTTAGTAAGAATATCTTGGACAGAAGGTGAAACAGTTTTTCTCTATCTTGATGCGTCCAGTGTAATTTTGATCTAGATGTCTCTGCATTATGTGATTTTTCTTCTTCACTTTGGTCCTTATCCTTTTTAACATTGTCACTGCTGTAACCTGTTTCTTCTTTTTTCTTTTGTGCATCCTGTTGTTCTTGTTGGATCTCCTGTAATTGTTGTAAGGTACAGAGGACAACATTATGAATCAGTCTGATGAACCTGTGACAAGTTTTTGATTCTCGATAACAGCACATGCACTGTCTGAAAATTATATTATTTTTATTGCTAATTATAAACATTTCCAAATGTTATCATTGAAATGCAAATTCAAAGCAATAACTTACCTTTGAACCCACTGATTTACATAATTCAAAATTGTATTGACATCAATGATACATAGATTTGCTACCTCATCATCTTGAGAATTTCTCTCGTCATCTGAAATTGTATTAGAAAAAATTACTCAATTAATTTATTAAGATAAAATAAAAAAGTAAATATCGTTGTACATTACTAAGGCTCAAATATTCGTATTAATCTAAATATATTATATTAAATATTCATAGTCTACTAGTTATAGTCAATAATCATCATTGTAACAAACCTCTTTTTATGCTATAGCTATTAAAACATCACTCTGAACAATTAAAACCAATAAATTAGAGTTAAAAAAGCAGATATCATAGTTTGTGACAATGAGACTAATAACTTATGCTATTGCTAATGTTATAAAAATACCTTACAACAGGATTGATCACTGCAAAATTTGATTGTTTTAACATTTGAAAAAGGAAAGCTTTTTTTTTAAATTTGTATTTAGATATTTAAAAATGGTATTATATTTATATAGAATACTAAATCAGCGAGTACGTTATTGCAGAATATAACAGCAGAAAAAATGCAAGCCTAATAAGGAAATAGTGTATAATGGGATAAATAATAAAATTATGGGATGAAAGTAAAAATGTATAGAAAACCTTGATTAAACATTGAAAGATGCCTGCATAATCAGAATAAAGCAAAATGCACGTGTAGAAGTAAAAATATAAAGATGGAATATTATGGAAGAAGGGTTCTTTACAGAGTGAATGCTTACAAGAGTGCAGAAGATCGTGAAAATCGGCGCACACATCGCACATGATTGCAAGTCTGTGGGCCTCGACGGCGACGGCTGGCGAACGGGCCAAGTCGGCTGAAAAGGCGAACGTCGCCGCGAAACTGGGGGCTCAAGTTCATATCACGTTGTCCGAAACCCGACACACTCGCGCACACACTATCACTAGAATTACGAGGGCACAAGGGCCCTCACGTCACGACCACACGCGACTAACTGCGAGCAGTTGAACGACACTCGAGAAAAGCCAACTCGAGCCTGCAGTCGTCGAGTCGCGACTGACAGGGGCATCATTGCCCAGCAGCAGATGATCGTGGCTCAATCGCGGCCAGCGAGAACACTTCTCGCGTGGACTTTACCACCACACTCTTGAGTTTCGTCATGCACCGGCACCAGCTGCACCATCACCGTCGTCAGCACACCAAAATCATCAGCAGCATCAGCGTTCCTTGCAACAGCTGCACATTCCACACTCCGTGATACTCATTCTGCTACTCTCGACTCATCTGCTTTCCCATCTCTCTCTCTCTCTCTCTCTCTCTTGCCTGTCGCTTTCTCTCTCTCTCGCGCTCTCTCTCTCTCTTTCTATGTGCACTCGTTACTATCCGATTAGAGAAAACTCCAATGGAACGCCCGTCTTTCGCTAGCCTTTATCCACAGCAACTCTTGCTTGCCACTCCGACTAATCTTTGTCTCGCTCCTTTATTCAACTATCTCTCTTTTCTTGTCCTTTGATTTGTTCTTTTTTTCTCTGCGTGCTCCTGTAAATGCTATTGCTCTTCACTCTTGCTCAGCCTTACTCTCTTTCTTTCTTTCTCTTTCTCTCGCCATCCACAAACTTAACATCTAACGCTTACGACTATGACGCTTTGACCGTCACAGTAAACAATAGGTTCGTTCTTCTGTAATCTGCATTCAATATTTACTCATAGTTGTAGCGTCCATGATCACCCTATATTTTTATTATTTAAACGTATCAATAACGTTTTAATCCTTTGAAAAAATACGTTATTTTCGTACTAATTTGGCATACGTCTATTTAACTTTTCATATATTAGCTTAGAGATTAATTTATAAAGGAAAACAGCAAATCATCTTTCATTCGTAACCGAAAGACAAATAAACGCCATCTATAAATAACCGTTTCAACTGTATTTGAGAATCAGCTGATCGAAGGCTAGAATTGATTTTAAAAGAAAGTGGAGCGAAGATTTAAATTATCATGATCAATCTTAATTTACTTTCAATTTTAAGACCATGCATTATTAATTTAATAGTAATTACATTTTTCTATTTAATGAATTCCATTCTAACTGTAGTTTAAAATTTTTTTTTACTTCTGAAGCCTTAATGAGTCAAAATTTAAATTATCGTTAACCTTATTAAAAGAATTTTAACTCGTGCATCGAGAACGCGACGGCAATTAAATTCAACATAGCATTTGTTATTTAACTATTTTTTTTATATTCATAATTTTTATTGCACGAAATGCAAAAGAAAAACATATTTTATATTAATAATATAAGAGAATTAAGATTGTGGTAAGAGTTATCATCTATCTTATTATTATAGTGCAACATTAGCAAGGTAATTTCCATTGTTGAATTTTTACATAGATACGATCAGTTTTGATAAATTGTTCATTGCATCATACTTGAAAAAAACTACTAAAAATCATAAAGTAAAACTCTTATAAACCATATCAATAATTGGAGAAAAATTCAATTAAATTGATACAAATTTGATGAATTTTGAAAACATTGAACTTATTAATCACTCAACAAACAACAATCGATATAACATTTTGCGTTATTTGCTGTAATAAAACTAGGTAAAAAATAATTATCCATCATTGGTAAAGTTATTCATTGAACTTTAGCAGATTCCACTTGTTTATTACTACTTGTATTGGGCTCATTTTTTATTTCTGATGTATTCCTGCCAAAAAGTTCTTTCTTACTATCATCTTCATGAGGAATATCATCTACATTGTCTAATTCATCTAAATCTGTTTCTTTATTGGCATAAAGAGCTGGATAATTTATCATACAAGTTTGCATGATCTTAAAAGCTTCAAAACAATCAGAGCCTTTGGGATCTGCCTCAGAATAATGGAAACAAGAAAATGCTTCTCTAAATTCAACTCCACAAGGACCAGTTGCCATTCCACCTAAGCATGGACAATTCCAATTTATTTGTCCACTTGGAAGAATTAATCCTGGACTTGGTTCTGGATCTGGTAAGGTGACCGTACTTGGAGTGGAATGATCTTCTTTTGTTGCAAAAATAATAGTATCTTTACCTTCTTTTCTTACTATGGACATGATTGTTGGAGAGTGATTTTCTATATCAAATATAAAAATAAAAGGATCATTCAATTAGTTTAATAAATGCAGATATAATTTTAACAATTCAAATACCACTCACTATTTTGATTGTCTATAACAACAAAATCACAAATTATTTCAGTGCTTGTAAGTTCTACTGTCGGCAGTAAAACTTTGAAGATTAGAAGATGCTCTAAGAACGTCAAAGCTGAACTGATTATTTTCAGAACTAGACAACGTCAGTGCAGCTCTTAGCCGAACGTAGTTATCTGAATTGCAACGCAATATGAATCTCTTTTTCACTGGCTCATACTTCAAAATATCAACTTTATAACGTGTTCCTTCAGTACCCAACAGCTCCTTGATTGTCAAATTTAATTGTGTTTTCAACACTGTTGCAGTGGGTTTACTATTAGACTCTTTAGGCAAACTCCTGCAAAATATTTCACACTAAATGAGCAATCAATGGGACATTATGTCACCATTGCTATATATTTCGTAATATTGGGTTTGCTACTAATAGGTTTCCACTTTTCTTGTTTGTGTTTCTTTTTTGTTACTGACAAAAACCACGTGATACGAAAATGTAACGCCGCAAAAGTAAGGTTAGAAAGTGAACTTAGTTTATTCGATTATTGATCAATAAGATTGTTGATACTAACAGGGAAACCTCTAGGTAGTGCATATCGCACGAAAATGTCTATTCGCACCTCGCTAAAATTATTCTGCCATTCAGATCTTCCTTCAGTCAAAGAACATGTTTAATTTGCTCCAGTGCGACAGTGTGGTTACTTTGGTTTGGCTTCTTAACTTTACTTTGATTGCAATAGCGCTTGCGCCTACATACAAATCCAGACCGGACAACATGTGTATTTTTAAACTGTGCACTGCTGATTGCATCACACACTTACGAGTAATTAATAATATTAGAGAATCATTGTAAAAAATCTAAAAGGAAATTCCTCGAACGAGATTTATTTCAAAAACTCGATTTTATTGAAGAATTAATTTTAAATATATTGAAATACACTTCACTCTACATTATAAATTTGCTCAAATTATATATCATTCGAATATATTTTTTTCAGATAATATTAATTATTGCTTTGATTCGACTTAGTAATATTTTTATATATACTTACAGAATAGATATGAAATTATATTAAATAGAAAATTTTAGAAATAGAAAACGTATCCTAAATAGCAGATTTATTTAAAAACAAATTGTTATAGTATCTTCTTTCTTACATTTTGCGTAAAAGTTTTCACTTGCGTTTACAAATATTTGTTTAGGTTGAATCATGTTTTATATTTAACTCTAAGATTGTTAGTTATTTTATTTTCCAAGCAGCAAAAATTGTTTCAAACTGTAAACATTTTTCAACATTGGTGAACATTTTCCTCAATCGAAAAAAAATGTTGCAGATATGTTGCCACTGCATGTTCAAAATGTCTGCCTTTATTTCCAGAATAATATTACCAAAACGTTTTCTGGAATGCTAGTTATAATTTTTCATTTTCTGCCACAGCTTTTGCGCAATATTTTTACATTTTTTTAACAATTTTATAAAACATTGACCCAATCTTGCTACAAGCAATTTTTCATTTTAAACAAAGCATTTTATTAGAGGCCAACATTCATGCAACATTTTTGCAACCAGGTGCAAAATGTTGACTCGACGTCGCAACGCTGCTAAAATAAACGATTTCTAGGTCAGTAGTCAAAATGTTTTTAACGACAAAAATTGATTTGTTTTAGGATAGTTACAATGATGTTGAGTCAACGTTTTATACCTGGTTGCAAAAATGTTAATTTCATCAAGGTTTTGGTCTATAGCATAAAATGCCTTGTCAAACATTGAGAAGAGGTTATAGCGAGATTAGGTCAATGTTTCGTAAACTTGTTATCAAAATATTGTAAAAATATTGCGAAGACTGCCTTATAAAATGAAAAATTATAAATAGCATCTTAAAAATGATGTAGTAACATTGTTCTGGAAACAAGTAAGAATATCATTTTGCACGCTGTGACAACATTTCTGTTGGTTGCCGGAAATGTTGAAGATGTTGCAAAACGTATGTTGCAGCAACATTTTTTCAATAATTCTTGCTGCTTGGAATACAATGAATTGCTTAGCTGTCACTCTGTTTTCATAGCATTTCATCTTAAATTTAGTCTTCAATACGTTGTTCTCTATTGCTGGTTACTGCTGCTAACGTGTATATATGTATATGAAGACTTGTGGACAGAAGCTGATAAAATTTTTTTAATCTATAAAACGGTGGCGCCTGAGCAGTCGAGCGTATTGTTCATGGATCGATTGCCATTGAAACAAATAAAAAATTAATCGTAGTAGATGGTGCACTTGATTAGTTCAAGTAAGTGTACTGCCAAGATCGATACTTTTGAGTTCTGCAGAAGAGAAAACTATTAGTCGGAGTGAACCGAAGGGTTGATTGCTTGTTCGCAACTATCGATCGAGTTGTCACATGCAAGCCAGTGCTCTATATATGTAGAGATAGCTATAACTCTTGCGTCCTTTTTTTTCTTTCACACTCCAATTCGCATATCTCGCAGCTAGGACCTAGACTATTGTGTTTTCATTAACTTACGATCAAATGCGTGCACAATCAAGATAAGACGAAGTCAAGTTCGTGAAAAATAGTTCTCATTGGCACTTCTGACATGGTACAGAGGCATTTGAGTGCGAGTGATGTGTAGAGAAAGATCATATACTTGATTTAATGCTGACGCGTTCGCCTTGCTTTGCGCTCTTTCGTGCTTTCAAGCCAGCAAATTCATACGAAAGAACTTTGGCAATAGCAACGGCGAGTCGAGTCATTTGAAATTGAAAATCAAAAAGTGCCTCGGCGAAATCTGGCTCGACCGACTGCCTAACCGACCAGCCGTATTTTGACATTCTAATGTCGCTGGGAATTCAATAGGTCACGAAGAGGAAAATCTTTATGCGCATATCTATCCATTGTGTTGTCCACGACGCCGAATATACTTATCTGATGATAGTACGTTCACTCGTCGTCTCCTCTGCAAATCGAAAAATTGACGTCGTCGTGGGGTGCAGTGCAATCAACACGGGAGTCACAGTGCAATTCATTTTAAAAAGTAGCTTTATTGAAAATTCTTAAAAATATTTAACATTTTCAGTATCGCAAAATCGCAGTCTATGCGTGCATGTACACGTGAACGCACGCACGCAATAATAACAAATCATGAAATCGGGAATAATGAAAAGGTAAATAAAAAAAAATCGAAATGAAAAGGAAGTCGAACGATAGAACATCGTCGTTATTTACAATTGGCGCGCTCGGATCGGCGATAGGCGCCGTTGAGTTCCATATATTTTGCCTCGCGCGCACGCGCTCGGACAGAACGATAGCTACACCCGAACAAAACAAACGAATTAACGATAAAAAAGCGTAGAGAAATAGTCGAGGACATTTCGACGTTTGTAACACAGCCCATTCGAAAAGTATAAGCTATCGATCCGCCAAACGCACGTGTACAACTTTTGCCGGTGAACATGCCAAAGTATAATGATGAAGTCGTTTCGCCTTGTCCAGCCAGTTTCGAACGCGTAACAAAAAGCCGTCAAGTGTGTTGAGGATCAATTAAATAAAAAAATGTAAAAGCCCTTACGCACGATGACAATAACATTATCATTGTAAATATGCAAGATGATATTTATTATTTGTCTTTCACGGAAGTTGATGGGCTGACAGCAAAAAACATATATACCTCACGAGTCGCACGCGTTTTCAGTCGCTACAGTGTTTTCACGCAGCTTCGTTCGGTCGCCACAATCTCTTACGATATATGTATATATATATATATATATATATATATATATATATATATATATATACATATATATCGTTCAACTTATAGAATTCGAATCAAACGAACCTGCTACTTCGGTCCTCTCGTGCGTGCATCCTCCTTAATTTATCAGTTCTTGGAGGATCTCCCATGCATGTGGGTGTTCGTTATCTTTTTCTGTTTTGCTTTCTCGCTTTGTTATAATGTTTCATTATCTTCTTTATCATACAGTCTAACTACAATATATACACGTATAAAATGTACAAAGAGCGTTTCGTCATTAACATCGTCTTACTCCTTTAATTTTCTCGCATTTCATCGTCTCACTCATACGTACACCTCGTTCGCACGCAAATTTATCGGTACATGCGTTACAATCGCTACGTCGTACCGAATTCACCTCGAAATTGGAACGTCGCGTCTCGATTTTCGCGCGAGACGCTCTTTTCAGTCGCGCGTGTGCTCTACTGAAAAATAAGGATAAGTCTTGGAAAAGAAATAATGCGAACTGCTGGGAGCAGAAAACAAAACCGACGAAGATCACAGTGTTCAGCGCGAAAGCAAAAGAAAAGAACGCACGAGTGCAATCGTCGGGAGGGGGGAGGGGGGGCTTTGCGCGTTTGACCGTCGTGAGCTCGTCCACTGAGTAAAATATCGAGCCGCATGGTCGTCTCACCGTTGAGTTCGATTATGACCTCGCGGGATACAGCTGTCCTCCGCTCGTTCGTCCGAATCAATAACATTACAATATACGTGCGGTACGAGTGCAGCGGAGCATCGTCGTCGTTGCGCTTCGTGCGTTTCGAGTCGTTAGCGCTTTGCGTTGTTACCTATAGCCTAAATTGATCGTTTTGTTACAGCGAGCTTGCGGTTGCAGTGCTGTTTTGGTGTTATCAGGTTCGCGGTGTCCGTGTCCGTGTCCGTGTCCGTGTGTGTGTGTGTGTGTGTGTGTGTGTGTGTGTGTGTGTGTGTGTGTGTGTGTGTGTGTGTGTGTGTCGGTGCGGTTCGAAAGGAAAGCCAACGGGACGAGCAAGAGACGCGAGAGAGAAATGTGGGCGAAAGGGAGGCGTGATCCTCATCGTTGATTAAAGTGCGCGCGATGCGCCCGCATATGGGTCTCGCTCGTCCGAACGACAGCTCGCTCCGTGCAAAAAAAAAAGGAAAAGAGAGAAAGGGGGGAGCGAGAGAAAGAGAGAAAGAGAGAGAGAGAGCGAGAGAGAATCGCTGATGGAGCTGCAAGTAGAAGCCGCCCGTGAAATCGGATTCTACGCGTGGCATGGCGGTATAGGGTCGATAGCGCGAATCCATACGATTTGGCTTCTGGCGCTCGTCTCCAACACTCGCGAGGCTCTAAAAAGGCTATTAAACGAGGAGGCTGCCATACCGAATGTCGATATCGCAAGAGGGCTGTCAATCGACGGCACAGAGAGAGAGAGAGAGAGAGAGAGAGAACGAAAGAGAGAGCAAGAAAGAGAGCAGAGTGCACGTTTATATATAGAAGCTGCTGAAATTTCATCTCTCTGGTGGCGCCTCCGAGTAATTAAATAAATAAGTAAATAGAGGAGAGTGAGAGAGAGAGAGAGAGAGAGAGCTGGTACCTATAGGAACATCGCGCCGCGTACAATCGACGTGCGGCACGTTTTTCGCCAAGAAGAAGACGGTTGCTCGGGTCGCGGAGTAAGAGAGGCAGGAGCGAGCGAGCGAGGGCGCGTGTGTGGTGCCGGTGTTTTGCTTAGCTTTGAGGTAGAAGAGCGTGGTGATGGTAGAGCGGCGGTGGCTCGAAGAAGGCCGGGTTGGCAGTGAGCAGCGTCGAGGGCTGGCGCTGCAGCGCGTGCACGGCGAACTGCTGCTGCGGCGGCATCGGCTGCGGCTGCTGTGGATGGCTGGCGGCGGCGGCAGCGGCGGCGGCGGCAGCGGCGAGATGGTGCGTGTGGAGCTGCTGGTGCGGGTAGCGCTGCGGGTAAAGGCCGTAGGCAGGCAGCGTGGCGGCGGTCGACGAAACAGCGGAGGAGGACGTCGCTACCGAGGCGGATTTGAGGCCGGAACGCTGACCGGCGCCCTGTCGCGCTGGCTGCGACGCGCTTGTACGGATGCAGCAGACTCTGCGAATAGTGGTGGTGGTGCAGTGGTGGCGGCGGCTGCGGCTGCGGCTGCTGCTGCTGCTGCTGCTGCTGCTGCTGCTGCTGCTGTTGCTGCTGTTGCTGCTGTTGCTGCGGCTGTGGCTGCGGCTGTGGCTGTGGCTGTGGCTGTGACTGTGGCTGCTGCTGCTGCTGCTGCTGCGACTGCCTGGCCAGGCTGGGCCCGTACGAGGCGGTGTGCGGCTTCTGCTGCGGCTGCTGGCTCGTCGTCGCGGCCGTCGGCTGGAAGTACTGGTGGGAGTAGAGGCCGGCGGTGGCGCTGCAGCTCTTGAGGATGGCGGCGGCCGCCGCCGTGGCCGCGGGGTCATCCACGACGAGCGGCGGCCCGGGCGCAACCGCGGCGGTGGGCAGCGACGGCGGCACGACGGTGCTGCGCACACGGGCCGCCGCGGCGCGGCCGCTCTTGGCCGCCGACGTCGAGCAGGTCGAGGACGAGGCGGCGCCGGCGGCGCGCTGCCCGCGGCCCGAGGTCGGCGCCGCCGCCGCGGCCGGCAGGTTGTTGACGAAGGTGGTGCGGCGCTCGCGCTCGGCCCGCCGGTAGTAGCTCGGGTGGATCATGAGCAGCGGCTCGCCCTGCAGGCCGGGCGGCGGCTTGGCCTGCGACGGCAGCTCGTACTCCACACTGCAGTCCACGTGCAGCGGCTGCGAGTAGTCCTTGGCGGCGCTAGGCGCCGTCGTCGCGCTCGCGCCCGCCGCCTTGAGCGCGCGCTCGAACTCCAGGCGCTTGGCCTGCTGCTGCGGCGAAAGGAACAGCAGCGACTGGTTCTGCAGGTGGTAGGGTATCTGGCGCGGCGGCTGGGGCTGCGCCAGGTGCTGGTGCTGGTGCTGGTGGAGGTGTGCGGGGGGCAGCGCCGGCTGCAGCGCTGCCGTGGGCTTCCCGCTGCCGCCGCCCTGCACCAGCAGGACCTCGCCGAGCTTCCGCTCGAAGCAGGCTGCGGCCATGTTTACTTAGTTGCTCATCCTAGCCCTCGTCGGCGAGGCTCTGGCGCTGGCGCTGCCGACGACTCGCGCTGCGGTCTGCTGCTGCTGTTGTCGCGGCGCTCGCTGCTGCTGCTTCATGGCCACGGGGCACAGCGAACGCCGAGCGCGCACTCGTTGACCGCGAAGCAGAGACAGACGGACAGAGATGGAGGCAGAGAGTGCGCTCGCGATCGCGTATCGTCGAGGCGCAGCTCTCGAGAGGCAGCTCGAGGCACGACTGGCGACACCGTCTGCCGGGTAGGTCGCTGCGCGCTCGCTCGACTCCCCCTCTCCTCCCTGTACGCGCCGCCTGCCAGCGAGGGACGTCGATTCCGCCCGCTCTCGCGCCGTTCGCTTTCGCTGCGTGCACCGCACCGCGAGTCGTATGTGTCTGCCTGTGCGCGCGAGAGGCCGTCGGCCAGCCTTCCTAGCCGTTCGCCGCTCGCCGCACACCACCACCGGCGCGCCACTCAGCTGCACGACTTCGTGGGCCGTGAGAGGGAGCGAGAGCCTTGTCGAGTCTCGACAATATCCGTGTGTGCGCACGCGATATAGACATAGATATAACGCACATTCACTCGCACACACACACACACACGCGCGCGCGCGCACACACACACATATATATATATATATATATATATATATATATGTATATGCAGGCCGAAGGGGCAGGTTGCAGTCGAATGGATTAATTAGCGCCCGTGGAGGGGCGGCGCGGTTTCTCTGCGCATCTGCGCCAGACCTCCCGAATCTCCAGTTCACGCTCTGCTGCTCGAGAAAGAACGCTCATTCGCGCTTGATTCGCTTTTAGCGATCTTTACTAAGCTGATAAACATTCGCAAGATTTGTAATGGCTTGAACACGATTGAAAGCTTTCAAAGAGACAAAGGGAATGTGATGATCATTGTTTAAGCCTTGACAATTATGTGTAGTCTGCTAGATGCACCTGCATCGAATAATATTTACGGTATATAATGAATGCCACTATAAGACAGATGTTGAGGTCGAATCTTTTCCAAATATTCGCACCCTGCGCTTATAACTCATCCGTCTTTAGGCTGGTTTATTTAGTTGTACCGCATAGATTTTTCGCGTTCGTCGACGGAAGATCTCGTTATTTTTTCTCGGGAGAGACGCAGCTGAAATTTCAACCGCGACTGATTTCTCTCTCTTTCTCCCCCCTTCTCGCTCTCTCTCTCTCTCTCTCTCTCTCTCTCTTTGTGCTTCTGTCGCTACCGCGGTTGCCCTCCTCTCTCTCGTCTTTCCACACGCGAAGCAAATTCTGGTTTGAATGCACGCACCGTGCACCAAATTTCTGAGAACAGAGGAACAGTATAAACGCAGCCCCCTACTGGTCTTTTCACTTGTCTGTATCCCGCCGGTATTTCCACTTTCCGAGACCTCAATTTTTGTGTATGTGTGTCGCAGTGTCGCACCTATCGAGCTCTCCGAATTACGCTTGCTCAGTGCGCACGATTTACTCGGCGCTCTGTGTAATGTGTTGCTGTTCCCATCTGTCGTAATATCAATGCGTTTAATTGGTCCTTCTCGTAAAGCTTACAAGTTGTCGAGTATAGACTGCAAATTGAATCTCTTCATTGACCGATATTGCCGAATTTGCAAAGAGCGTCCTAAACTCTGAATATAACATTCGACTTGTAAGTTCGCTCTGAGATATCCTAAACAAACACAGCAATAGTTCTGGCCCTCGATGGCAATTCGAATAATATAAAGCCTGCGACATGTAACCTACGCAAACACATTTTTCTCCAATACCCATACGGTTCTGGCATTTATTATGATCCGAGTATGTATATGTGCCTCGCGAACGCCCACCTGTTGCCAATAAAGCGAAGCTCGAAAACTTGCGTTTCGTTATACGCTAAAGCGACAAATTGCAACGAGACGACGCTTACAATGTTGCTTCATTACACACATCGACGAATTACTCGTTCAAAGAATGCGAACACACGTGCAGAAGTTCGAGGCGCATTCTGTCGCGCCTTCAATTCACGTTGGACGTGCATTCTTTTTATTCGTATATACGCAAAATGGTTTTTATTATACCACGGAAAATGGAATTTTCAAGTAATACGCCATTAAAACAGTAATACTCATTGTTTATATAAAAAAGCAATGAGCCTTGACTGAAAAAGGAAAAATTTAGTCCAGATAAGTTTTTATTGCAAGCGTACAATGATCAAAAATATAATTTATAAAAAGGCTTTGTATATATAATAGACGCATTCATAGTCCAGCCAAATGCATAACGATATTTATAATAATATAATATCTCAGATTCGCGTTCGTCGACGGATTGAATTGATTATAATTAAACATGCATACCGCTGTATCATATAATTAGTGCGACTTTCACGAGAATCCATCACTCAATAAATTGTACAGCTATGGTTGGTGATCAATTGACGTACATAATAATTTAGGCGTTACAATAGTACGGTTAAGGCATATTGAGTACATAATATCTGTAATATAACCTTAAATTTCAGATCTAGAAAGAATCACAGTTTGCGCGAAATACATTGTCGGTGTAGTGTATAGCTTTTCTCCATGAAATAGATAGTTGAAGGCTTTGGCGTGTGGTGCTTTGAATATAAATAAAATATAATAACCGAACAATCAATGTTGGAATGAACAAGTACTCGAAGCAGTGCCCCTGACAAGTTTTCTCGACGGGAAGTATTATAATAGGAAGGAAGAAGCTAGGTGTATGTGTATGTATATGTATATGTATGTGTGTGTGTATGTGTATGTGTATGCGTATGTATGGTTGGAATATAACGTAAGCCGACATGAAAGCAAACAAACTAATAAGAGCTGAGACAGTGTTACAAGGATGCAGCGACAATTGCAGTTTACTTAAACGCAGGCTATCGGCAGCTTTAACTTGTGAGGACTTCGTAGTCGGTGAAAGATAACTCCTGCCCAGCATAAGGTATGTAACAAGTGCCATGGCTGGGCTGTATCTTGCCAATCGTCAAAGTACCTTCATGGTTGACACGCCCGACAAACAATGTCTCCCCGTCTTCGCTCTCGCCAGATGGGATCGCATTCGGTGGGATATTGTTGCCGCTCACTGGCACCCAAATCGGATTGCATCCGCACAGCACCTGCGAAGCGAGGTTACAGCTGTTACCTGTTACAGCTGCCGTAACTTGATTTCTGCACGACGGAGCAAAAGTCGCATGAAAATAATTTTACCTGGTAATTGTCCTTGGCGTGCTCGGCGCCACCCCACGGAACATAACAAACTCCGTGGCTCGGTTTGACCTTCCCGGGCAATGTTGCACCTTCGTGTGTAGCTCGGCCTACGTAGAATGGCTCGTCGTCTTCACCACCTACCACAGCATCGGGAGGTATCGCACCGGACGCGGCATCCAGCCAGGCAGTACCAATACTGCTGCCCACCTGATATGCGGATGGTGCCGATGGTTCTGGCTGCCCTGGATCTGAACATAAGTGGAATTGCGATATTAGCTGCAAATCTCCAAATGTACTTAATAAAAGCTTAGCTTATCTACTTTTTTTCAAACATACGCAGTTAAACGTTAATGTGAGTGTATATGTGTGTTTCTTTTTTAATAAGCGAGCTTGCACACAGCAACGCTATTAACGAAAGACGATTAATCAAACTTCAGACAAATTTACGTACAAGACCCATCTTGTCCGCCGACGCATCTTTCTGCATCACGTCATATAACAAAGAGAAATTAAATGTCCATGAGATTTTAACGATAAGAACAATTGTTCTGGTCTTAAAATATCCACTCAGTGTTATACGTAGAAGAGAATCAAACGCCGAATTACCTTCGATAAGCCACTCGCCAGTAGCACCCCAGCCGCCGTGCAGACACCAAAGTAGCCAATATCAAATGGATCAGGATCGACGTAACTCATAAAAGGCTCAAATTCGCCCTCTTTACCCACGGTCAGATATCCGCCGCTCCATCTGAAACGCAATGTACAATAAATCACAATGCGCACGTACGCGCGTACACCTTGAAAAGCTACAGGCGTATTATTTTCTTTACCTGATCCAGAAGCCACGGTATTCGTTAGAAGAGAGAAAATCGAACGTGTTAACCTCGGTCACGTCGGGTTTCGTACGGTTCTTGCGGATCACCGATTTCGAGTTTTTCCAGCCGCCGATAAATACCTGCGAGCGCGCAAAATTAGCTCGAGCGCTCAGCGTGAACACCGAAGAAGCTTACCTCCCACATAGGATTGTTCTCGAAAGGTCCAGTGGTGAGCGTGATGTGAGCGTCGTGCGGAGCTTTGACACGGAATTGAATTTGTCCACCGGTCACCGGGTAGAACTGATACTCCAACTTGTCCTCGGTCGTAAGTGCTGTCGAAGTGCGATTGATCAGTACGAGTGCTATGTAGAACGTATGGGCGTCAACCACGAAGAGAGCCGCCTTCGTTACGATATGTATTTATATCTATTACGGCCGATTCGATGATCCGCGTGTTTACGCGCGGTCCAGAAATTAGCGACGATGCATTAGGAATTAGCGGTCTCCCTCTCTCTCTCTTTACCTCTCGTATATAAGTGAACTTGAGTGTACTTACTATTCTGAATCTAAAAGCTCTCAAGGACACGTTAGAACGTAAGTGCATCAAAAGTGAACTCGACTGGAGTAGTTTTGCGAATCGCTGTATAGAATGCGATGCCCACCGCAGTCGCGAGGCGTTCCAGCAACGAGGTCGCAAGGGAATAAAAGTTCATTAGAAACTTTGGAGGAGCGAGCGATGCGGCAAGAGAGAGATTAGATCATCGCTGAGCTTAACGGCAATAATATTATTAGGACTAAGTAGTCGAGACTGCGTCGTCGGATCTCGAAATCGCGCTCGACAACGCACATATAAATGCGCGTCTAAGATTACCGCGATCCGCGAGAACCTCTTTTCCGAAGGATCAATACGCGCGCGATCTCGTGAAAAAATATAACGCGCGGCGTTTGCTATGCGATCGATGAAAATTCTTGACGTGATTTGCTCGGACAGATAAAAAAGCAGCGTGCCTTCCATGCTCGAGCCATTATTTATCGCCCGAGGGTAGAGAGCTGCACTCGCGTTAATTATTTGCGCTTTTCTCGCAAGCACGAGCGCAGAAGCTGATTGGATTCTCCACCAAATTGTCTTTGAAAAAAGAAAAGAATACAGCCACGACGCATACAAGTCGATGTGCGTAATCGGCGAAAAAAGAAATTCGCGATTGCGAAATCGGCCGGGGTCGCTTTCATTAATGCGAGCGATAGAGCACCGTAACGCGCGCGGTGCACGAACCCCGCCTAATACCTTGTCACCTATATCAGCGAGCACGCAAAGTGGCTATTTTCGTAAGCCTCGAGGAGCTGCTTGTTCGCGCACGTAAGCGTTGGGAATGTACCGGCGAAAGCCGATAGATTTCTTTCGCCGACAAGAGAAAGAGAGAGCGGAAAACAAAATTATGTACATATTTTTGGCATGCGCTCGGAAATAAAAATTAAATCCAGCGCGCGCCACCAAGTCGCACCCCGTAATACAGCAACACTGATTCATGGGTGCTGCGCTGCTACTGCTGCTGCCGGCGCCCTTTTCTCGATCGATCTCTTTCACAGAGCTCGCGTAACCTTTGTACGTAAAAACCTGAGATTGCAGCTGTGCTCGAAAATAAAGAAGTGTGTGTCGCTGTTGTAACGGATTTCCCCCAAGGATTTATACTGCTAGTACAAGAGCTGTTTCGGTAGTAAAAGTATTTTGGAGTACGTATACCTTGTGTGTTTATTGACAAGTAGGTGAAAAAAGGGAAACAGCAATGCGAAGGTCACGTAGAGTTATTCGTGATAGATATGCGTCACTAATGGCGGACCGCACACGGAAATCGGTACTTTTTAAACAATTCATTGCTCGATAAATAAGTTAGGATTTACGCGAACGAATGCATTAATAAACCAAAGCATGCAGGAGCCAAGAGAACACTTACAAATAGCCATGATTAATTATGTAGAATCACGTTAACTGATGTCTACAGCGATTAATTTTCGGCGACGTTGCGTCCAACCCAAGAGCTTCTCGCGAACTGAACTGACTGAAGCAAAACTCCGCACAACTCGTAACGTAGCAGCCGACTGTAGTTCAGTCGGTACAGTCGATTCGGAATATCTGCGGCAGCGAAAATGGCCTAGCAACACTCGAGCCTAAAACGAACGTCTTCAATTTCCGTTGTCAGTGTGAGTACGTTCGTGCATCTGTAGTTAACTTATAATCCAACGCCCGCATAGCTGCTACTGCACCTAACTATTCGCAATTTCGCAGTCGACAATCGTCCCTGTCCTCTCTCTCTCTCCTTCCTTTTTCCTACTCAAAGCTCTCGCTCAAGGTTGCCAAGCTTGCTGAAGCGATCAATCCGTACGCTCTCTCCTGTACGCTTCTTCCATTCCAAATAGCTTCCACATTCGTTTTTTAACATTCATTTTTTAAAAGCCACACACAGACTTCATTTTACGCTGTATTAATTTCAATCACGAGCGACGACTTTGCGCAATACTGTTCAAACATTAATTTCTCTACACGCGATAGAATATTTATTTCTGGAATTCTAAACGATAATCTATCGTTAATAAATATTATATAATTAATGCACGTAACGTGTAATGCAGGTAACTCAAGAAGATGGAAGATTATATAGTTTAAAAAGCAATTTTACGGTATATGCCAATAGATGGCGTCACAAGTACTAACATGCAGCTATACATATATGATATATCAATTGTATATATGTGCAATAAGATAATTACAGCAAGAGTTGCAGCTGGCTGGAGTTTGTACAAATACTTATATATAAGATAGCCGACCTCATTTTTGCGCTCGATGACGCCATGGCAGATAAATATATTATCTTGTTGTTTTGCAAAATCCGAATGAGGGTCACACGGCGAAATTTGAAAAACCATTTAAATTTTGCTTTTTTGTAAAAAAAATTCTTGAGACCATACAATGAAAAAAACTGACTGAGACATTATTTTGTTGATAGAAATAAATGAATGGCCATAAATAAGGGATCGAAGAACAAGACGGGAATAGTGGCTAAATTTTTCAAGGCTCCCTTTTTTCTCACTCTCGCTCGGATGGGTGCGCGTGAGCGAGGTATTTTACGTCAAGCCACGCGCAGCGGTGCCGCCACCATGATTGCCAGCAATCGTACACACACAAAGACGCTTTCGACGCACATAAACAGGGCCAGCCAACGAGAGGACTCGAGCTGACTGTGTGTGTGTATGTGTGTATGTATGTGTAAGTCTACTACGTTAATTTGTCAGTAATACTTACACAGTGTAAGCGTATACAGCGTTCGCATCAGAACGCTGCTCTCTCAGCTTTTTGACCGTATTATCGTTGTTTTCTGCTATAGAGACGCGGAAATGCCTTGGAATTCGCTGTCAATGACAGCTTGGTGCTTGAGAAGGCAACTGCAATCCTAATAGAGTCTTACATTAGGTTGTAAAACGACCGCGTGTGTGGCTGGCTCGAGAGAGCGCGCAGGCGAGCGCGATTGCGACAATAATACGCCGCAGCTGAAGTCTCTCCGGAGCGGAGAGAGAAAGCCAGCAACATCAGCAGCAAGTTTTAAGAGAGCGCAGTGCGGAGCTACTATATTGAGTGCGCGGCACTAAATACCCGACGACCAAAAGACATCGACGAGGAGTCTCGTGAGTCTCGCATGTCTCGGGAAAGATTGCCCTTGCCTGTCACTGTCGGCGTGTACATTGTGCTTGGGACTCTCGTATACGTAGTTTATGCAAGCGACTATTCTCCCATACGCACTACAAACTACTATTAGTACTACTATGTACTAAGGTCATTAGTTTTTGTGTGTCAAGAGAGAAAGTGCCCATTCGAGAAGTGTAGTGGAAGCAGCAATCTCATCCCTACCTATCTACCAGAATTGTCAACATGAAGGAAAAAAGAAGGTGAGAATTTTCTAGAATGCGAGAGGAGAGAGAAAGAGATCAGCCGTTCCTTGGACAATGAAGGTAACGACAGAGAGGCTCTTGATCTTTTTTTCTCTGACTCGATCCCGTTGGCTTTATGACTGCCAAGTCATGGCTCCCAATACATCTCGGCGACGCGTGCATGCATTTCGATAACCATGCGCCATGCCCAATGTCCATGCGCTAGCTGCATGACTCGTCATCATATATTCTCAATCTCGACGATTTTCGAGCCCTAGGATTCCACTCGGACGTTTTCCTCGTTTATAAGAATAATTTTAGGCCTTCGATTATTCTTTCCTCTATAAATATGTATAAGTCTCTCTCTCTCGCACGCGTTCTCTAATTTTATCTCTTTCTCTGTTTTTCGGTTTCTCCAAATTACCGACTCAAACGTCTCTTACTCGGAATTGTCTTCGCACCAGTCATATCAACAGCTTTGCCTCTTTAATATTCATTTGATTTTTCCGCTCGTTTGCTAAACATATTGATAGTTATTTAAACAATAAGCTGTCGCTTGACTCAATACTCAATAGCATCTATATTGCATTTCCCATGTTTTACTGCCGGCCGTTCTATTGTTTTTTCAATCTTATCTTTCATTGTACTAATCACATAACAAATATATGTGTGTATATTATCATGTGTGTCTGGCAACGACTTGTAACTTATATATACATATATGTAATAATAATCATTGAGAGAAGACTTTTTCGTCTTAAAACTAAATACCATGCGCTCGTGTAGACGATACGATTTATGCGCGTGTCCCCATTACATGTTGCAACAAACACAACCTTGACAATATTCTCCAATCTCTCGCCGGCACGCTGCCCCTGCACTTCACTTCAAGTGTTGTTCTTTCAAATTTTGTTTTCGAAATGCATTTATCCGTTTGTTTGGACGCGATTACGCGTTTCGATGATTCGTTAATCTCTCGATTGAACAATCCTTTCGATAATGTTCCTCAACATATCTCTCTCTCTCGCTCTCTCTCTCTCGAATTGAGTCATGGCTAAAGCACTTGCGAGCATCGTCATCGAGTCTTGTGATTCGCATCGAATGCATATGCTGTTCGCGAGAGACGTCTGGAATCAACAGATTTGACTAAATTTTAATGGATTATTAATCTTTCGAGAGCATGCGAACCTTGTCCTATATTCTCGATTGATCCTAATGACATTCGGGCTGAGATTGAAAACTCGCTCGACGGTAGCGTCAACGGCGATCAAAAGTTTATCAAGGCACAAGTGACGGTTAAGAATGCTGGACGGATAATCAGTCCTTTCGAGTGCATGATTATTTTAAAGTCCATATGAGAAGATGGCACGGCGCGGGCCGAGCTTCTCTTTCGTATGGGCTAAATAAAAATATGCCGTGAGAGGCTCGTTCGACATTTTTACGGGAGTATCTGCATGGGTGTGACTTTTCATAAGGTCGATAACCTCGAGGACGTTGTCACGATTTTCATCCAATTTTTACGAAAATTAGCCCAAATTTATTTTCTTCCTTTGTTCACATCAGACTACTCTCATATAGTGATAATTGAAGCCACTGTCGACAGGAATGGAAAAAGTCATCGACCGTCGATTTGTTGTTCGATGTGCACGTGCGCTCGAGTTTTTAATACACGATGTTCATAATTGCGACCGCCTTTTAATTGTTATTTATTCGTTCTAAATAGGCTGGCTCACGCGCGTTTCAATCGGTCGACAATCACAATGCCGGCCGATATTTTGAACAAAATACTAACGAATCGCGGTTCAACTGTTCCTAGCGATATTCTTCACCGACGAGTGCGTTGTTTTGCAAGTAAAAAATATCATTGTTCTTGCGCGGTTTTTTTTCGATGACTTCTCAAGGGCGATTCTTGGTTTGGAAAATCAGCCGTTCGCTCCACTTTTAAGGAATCTCTTTCATACTTACTATTTCATTGTTGTGTAGAAAAGAGTTCGCGATATCCTTCGTTATAGGAAGGTTGTCCTCTAAGGATTCGCACAAAGCGACTCAAGAAGCGTTGTTTTGTTGATCACGCGATATGACTCGATAGATCGGCTCTGCCAAGATATTCGAAAACGAACGCATTTTATGGTCATTAATATATTGGAAACGTCTCATCTGTGACGACTGCGAGAGGTAGTTAAAGAAAAATATATATGATAATCTCGTTAAAAAAAAAATGTTAAAAAAACACCTTGATTCAGAGGAAAGCATACGTGGCGCTGGCCTTGATATTATTTTGGGCGACCCATTAGCTTTAAGTCAATGTACCTTTCTAGATCGCTGTGAGCATATACGGGTACTGATATTTGGCGACAAAGCGCGAAATAGACGGCGCCGTTCAGGCTCTGTGATTTTTTCAAAAATTTGCCGGACGGACTCAATCGGTTGGGACCAAAAAAGACAAAAGCCACGGAGAGAGAGAGAGAGAGATACAGGAATTCATAACACAAAGCAGCAGTCACGACCAAGTTTCCTCGAGGCACACGTGCCGTCGAGTTGCCGTCGGGCGATAAACTGGTTTCACTCCCTGTTTCTTGTCGCGCACGGGATACCCTTGCAACAACAACATGCACGCCGAGCAAGCAATTCGCGGCGCTGATTCATTGCGCTCCGCCGAGAAACGAATCGCAAACGTTTCCTCGACGCTCTCGGCGCTGCCGCTTATTTCGAATTCGATCGTCGCGTGTGCGTACATGGGGACTCGACGACCGGAGGGCAATTCTCGTTGTTGATGACCGATAATGATTACGCTCCACACATGTGCGCCTCTAAGCGCGCCGACGATAATTGCGCGGATAGATACACAGTTACGACACTCATTTGATTAACCGCGGATAAAAATAGGCCAATCAGTTCGCGCTCGCGCAGGTGCCGCCAGACTTTCCAAATTTCTTCGTTCGCGGCGGTTTTTATTTTCCAAAATGTCAGTATTTATTTTATCGTCTCGTGATTGTCAATCAACGGCAGACAGACTCTGCCCACTTGGCACGTAAGCCGAAGCTAGTATCAAACTCATTATCTATTTGTAGAGTTCATTTCTCTCTGGCAATTAGTTAGCGGCGGCGCGGCGCGCGTGCGTGGAACTCGTCAATGCCTCCCGGTCGTCAATCGCAATTGCGGTCGGCGCGACGAGTCGACGAGTCGAAGGGTCGCGAGCTCGATAAGCTGCTTGCGGTTCCTTCGCTGCCTCATCCGGTCCACGCTATACGCCGCCGAGGATTCGTCTCCGAGCGAATCCGAAGTACCTCTGAAATCGTACATGCACTAGGATTTTTTCACGCTGAGGGAAAATTCCTATGATGTTCTTGTTCCGTCTGAATTTCTACCTCCTGGAACAATAGGACAGTTCTTCGTCGGTCTCCTACGCGTACTCCATGGTTTAAGAAGCTAAAAGCTGCCATAGCTTCCGTCTTCTGCACTTCTCAGACCACTGAATACGTAGGATGTAGATGGTGAACTACGTGGAGTATTCTTTCAGTGTGGAAAGGCCCTTAGCTAACGCCAAAACAAGTGACTGATGCACGAGGAAACAGCGAATGAAATTCGTCGTGCTTCTACTAGTAGCTTGTTTTGCCGCGTGAAAGAGAGAACAATTCAGCAGGTACAAATTTGGTAAGCGAATCACGAGATACATCGGAAGCTTCGTGACGCGTGCTGGTTTTATTGCGAACGCGCCTTCGGCGATGTTACAGGTACAGCTAATCCCTCTGAAAAATATAATATACTTTGGATGCTGAAAAATTGCAGGTAAATCGATGCAGGTATAAGCAATTACGAATTAAAAAAAAAAGTTTTACCTGTAAATAAAGGCTCCCGACCACTAGTCAATGTAGCACCCAAATTCAATAGATTCGATAAATAGACCATCGGTCGTTTGTGAGACGAACTAAAGACACCTACAATAAATTGATAGGTTAATGAATCGAAGTCCAGATGTGGATTTTGAATAACAATATCGCAGTTAACAATGAGAATCGAGGAGAGGATACGCGGGGCAATGATAGATTTTTATATTTTTCACATGTGTGGCCGCGAGCCCTTATTCAGAAGCAGAATCAATTTTTCAATTTGTAATCGCTTAGATGATCGATTTATTTGCAAATTGGCAAAGGCTACCGTTTGTTCGCGAAATGAACTAACGATCGGCATAATAATAAAATGTTCGTTAATCAATTTTATAGCCTTTTAGCTCGACTCGAATTTGGATGTTCGTTTCATAGCATCGAAAACATATTTTATTTTTGAAGGGACTAGTTGTGGAAATACTACCACGCGACACCGAGAAAAGTTGTAGCTCGTTCAATGAGGTATCCAGTTGCATAATTTGTTTATCGATTTTCTTCAAAGGACTAATTTCGACTGGTAATTTTGGACGCCTAAAAACTTTCCACTGGTATCTCTGGCCGGCTCGGTCGCTCGGCGCTTTCCCGCCGTATCGAATAATGTGGACGCTCGATCACGCGTATTTGGTGAGCGCGACAGATAAGCGTCGTGCGTTCCACGGCGAGTGTCGCGTCGCGCGCCCGCATGCCTTCGATTGATTTGCACGAGCGAGCGCTCGGTCGACGCCGCGAGAGCTGATAACCGAAAGAAAGGCTTCGGCACCGAGGGCCGGCCGGCTCGAGAGCCAGTCGCGAAGATGTCGTGCAGCGCGGCGGTAGCGGCGGCGGCGGCGGCGACGGGCTCGTACTGGCCCCTCGACGTCGAGGACCTCGGCCGGCTGAACCCCCTCCTCGACGCCCACCAGTCCCAGCAGCAGCTCGGGTTCGCGTACTGCAGCGACAGCCGCTGGCTCGGCTGCGCCGCCACGCAGCACTGCCCGCTGTACGCGCCCGAGCCGCTGCACTCGTGGAGGCAGCTGCCTTGCCGGCGCGAGCTTGCCGAGTACTACGCGCCGATCGGCGACGACGGGGCCACCCTCGAGCACCTGCTGTACGTGGCGCTCGCTCGCTCGTCGCTGGCCGCCGGCAAGCTCGTCCCGCCTACACCCGCGTGCTTCCGTCTGTTGCAGGAGCAACGAGAAGCGCAAGGAGAAGTCACGGGACGCGGCGCGCTCGAGACGCAGCCGCGAGACGGACATCTTCGCCGAGCTCGCCCGGGCGCTGCCCGGCCCGCAGGCCTGCCCGTGCCCGCCCGCCTCCGAGCCCCAACACCTCGACAAGGCCAGCGTCATGCGGCTCGTCATCGCCTACCTCAAGACGCGCAGCCTCGTCCACGCAGCAGGTACGTTGTTCGCGCCTCGCCCGGCCGCCTGCCCTCTCACTCTGTCGCTCGCAGTGCCCAAGCAGCTCGCCAAGTCCGAGCCGTCGTCCGACCTGGAGGAACTGCTACTCCAGGCCCTCGACGGCTTTGTCCTCGTGCTCGACAACAACGGAGACATGGTCTACCTCACCCCGAACGTCAAGGACTACCTGGGTATCGCGCAGGTACGGCTCGTTCTTTTTTTCCTTCTTCCACGTTGCTCGATTATGCTTATCGATTCTTGCAATGCGGCCCGCGCAGATAATCGCTCGCGCGGCCATCAAACGATCGGCAGCGAGATGCCGCCACTTTAATTACTGCACGTGCTTTTATCGCGGCTCTCGTTTCGTTGGCGCGGGCTGCGGTAAACTTTCCCGAATCTACAAGGCGCATCGATTGACCAGCGTCGCGCGGCCTTTCGACTCTCTTGCAGATGGATCTCATGGGGCAGAGCATTTACGACTACAGTCACCCGTGCGATCACGACGAGATCAGGGAATCTTTCACCGCCAAGACGTCAGAGCCCAGTCAAGATCGCCTCTGCAATTTCTTCCTCAGACTCAAGTGCACGCTCACGAGCAAGGGGCGCAAGGTTAATCTCAAGAGCGCATCCTACAAGGTCAGATACTTGCTCCCCGTCGACTATTGTCTCGGATATTTCTTAATTTTTAAATTCGTCGTAGGTGCTGCACTGTACTGGCCGCGTTATCGTTCACTCGAACGAGCAAAGCCATCAAGTCTGCCAATCGGCCGAGTCGAACAATCCGGACGAACCGAAGGAAAAGGAACCCAACGTTTCCCTCGTTGTCGTTGCTTCGCCGGTACCACATCCAGCAACATTGAAATCCCACTCGGCAGATTTACTTTCTTGTCCAAGCACAATCTTAATATGAAATTCACCTACGCCGACGACAAGTAAGTTCCATCTACACTTCTCGCCCACGACGGTTCTTTAAATTTCTCTACTTTTCTTCTAAAATTCTTTCCATCAACTTTATTACAGATTAGCTGATTTCCTCGGCTGGGAGAGTAAAGAATTGATGGGCCAGTCAGTCTTCGATTTTCATCATGCTCTTGATAATCTATCTCTGGACAAGTCTTTTAAATCATGCAAGTTCAATTTTTCTGGTCCAATATTCTTCCTGGCTTCATTTCATTTATTAAACCGCCAATAAAAAATTTGACAATACGTAACCGTCAAGCTTTCACAACAAACGCGAGCATTGAACAGTCTCTATTATTACCGTCAATGTCGAAAAATGAAGCATTTGACACTTTAACTTCTGTTTAGAATTGTCAGGTAGTAGTCTTTTTTTTTATTGTTTTGTCAACCTGCTATAGAGACGATAATAATAAGTAGAGCAATCGAAGAAGCAATAACAATGAGAAATTACTGTTGCAATGATAAGCGCATATTTTATGTTTATAATTGTTTTTCCTCGAACGAAGGGGCTGACAATCCTATCATAGATATGAAAAAATTGTTAGACCAATGACTTTTGTCTATTCAATGTTTCTCTAAGTACTTGTACACAGAACGAGGACCATTTACCTATTCAGCGTTAACAACGAGAACGCGTAAATGGATTTTTGATCATCGTCGTGAAATTGCGATTCGTTCGTTCGCACAGGGCGTGGCAATGCGTCCGTGCGGGGAGGTGGGCCGTGAGAAAGTTAAGAAAGTAGGGGGAAGAAAAAGATTGAAGCGCTCTCGCATCAGTAGCAGTACCGGCGATTTGGGAATTTATAACTTCCGCTCGATACGTTATTAAGCTAATAGCCGCGAGCTTTTTTTCCCCCGTTTAAATTGACAATTAGTTGTCTCGGAAGGTAACTCTATCCTCTCTTACTTTTGCAGTGTTTAGCAAGGGCCAGTGCGAGACAAAGGCCTATCGTTTCCTGAACAAACGAGGCGGTTACGCCTGGGTCGTGACCCAAGCGACGCTCATCCATTGTTCGAGACTCCAGAAGCCACTGTCGGTTGTCTGCGTTAACTATCTGCTGAGGTAAATCAAATGAGCTTTTTTTCTCGGTAAAGAGAAAATTGCTTTCGTTGGATGAAGATTCGTCTCTAGAGGATTCTAGGTAGCGATAGAGAGGGAGAGGAATAGGACAAGGGCGAGAAACGGCTATGGCATGTGGTCGATATAGGCCACGAAAAGCGAGAGGGAAAAAGCTCCCTCCTTTTTCTTTCTCTCCCTTCGGCCCTACCATTGTTTTCTTGCCGAAAAAGGGGAGAACATTGGCGTTGGCGCAAAGGTCGCGTCGCAGTGTCGGGCTCGTAGCGCTGCAAATGTAACGCCTCGCGAATTTCAATAATTTCAATGGGCAGACGATCAAGGGCCTCCTCTCACATTCTTCAGTTTCGCAAGTCTCGTATTTTTCGCAGCGTCCTCATCCTCGTCCTCGAGCACGCGGATAAACGATCTCGATCTTTTGTTTCCGCGAGACTGTTTCTTGTTTCTCTCTCGCTGCACGTGCGTCGCGTCGTTGCGTAACTGGCGCGTACATACGCGTCAAGTTCTCCGCTCATTGTTTATTCGCCGGTTTGTTGCCGCTAGGCCGTCGCCGCCGTCTTGGCCGTCATGTGGTCTCGGCTAAGATTAGAATGT